>NW_027013240.1:0-85000 GCF_036934945.1 Oncorhynchus masou masou | reverse complement strand
CGGGAGCGTTTCACGGTTCACAGGACTCACCTCTATTTCCTTCACTACGAGTACGAACCCAGCACGGACCACACAGACGTTACACTGGTGGCACAGCTCTCCATGGACAGGTAGGAAGACAGACCTTACACAGCTCTCCATGGACAGGTAGGAAGACAGACCTTACACAGCTCTCTGTGGACAGGTAGGGAGACAGACCTTACACAGCTCTCCATGGACAGGTAGGAAGACAGACCTTACACAGCTCTCTGTGGACAGGTAGGAAGACAGACCTTACACAGCTCTCTGTGGACAGGTAGGAAGACAGACCTTACACACAGCTCTCCATGGACAGGTAGGAAGACAGACCTTACACACAGCTCTCCATGGACAGGTAGGAAGACAGACCTTACACAGCTCTCCATGGACAGGTAGGAAGACAGACCTTACACAGCTCTCTGTGGACAGGTAGGAAGACAGACCTTACACAACTCTCCGTGGACAGGTAGGAAGACAGACCTTACACAGCTCTCCATGGACAGGTAGGAAGACAGACCTTACACAACTCTCCGTGGACAGGTAGGAAGACAGACCTTACACAGCTCTCCATGGACAGGTAGGAAGACAGACCTTACACAACTCTCTGTGGACAGGTAGGAAGACAGACCTTACACAGCTCTTTATGGACAGGTAGGAAGACAGACCTTACACAGCTCTCCCTGGACAGGTAGGAAGACAGACCTTACACAGCTCTTTATGGACAGGTAGGAAGACAGACCTTACACAGCTCTTTATGGACAGGTAGGAAGACAGACCTTACACAGCTCTCCATGGACAGGTAGGAAGACAGACCTTACACACAGCTCTCCATGGACAGGTAGGAAGACAGACCTTACACAGCTCTCCGTGGACAGGTATGAAGACAGACCTTACACACAGCTCTCTAGGGACAGGTAGGAAGACAGACCTTACACACAGCTCTCTAGGGACAGGTATGAAGACAGACCTTACACACAGCTCTCTAGGGACAGGTAGGAAGACAGACCTTACACACAGCTCTCTAGGGACAGGTAGGAAGACAGACCTTACACAGGTCTCTGTGGACAGGTAGGAAGACAGACCTTACACAGCTCTCTGTGGACAGGTAGGAAGACAGACCTTACACAGCTCTCTATAGACAGGTAGGAAGACAGACCTTACACACAGCTCTCCATGGACAGGTAGGAAGACAGACCTTACACACCTCTCCATGGACAGGTAGGAAGACAGACCTTACACACAGCTCTCCATGGACAGGTAGGAAGACAGACCTTACACACAGCTCTCCATGGACAGGTAGGAAGACAGACCTTACACACAGCTCTCCATGGACAGGTAGGAAGACAGACCTTACACAGCTCTTTATGGACAGGTAGGAAGACAGACCTTACACAGCTCTTTATGGACAGGTAGGAAGACAGACCTTACACAGCTCTTAATGGACAGGTAGGAAGACAGACCGTACACAGCTCTTTATGGACAGGTAGGAAGACAGACCTTACACAGCTCTCCATGGACAGGTAGGAAGACAGACCTTACACACAGCTCTCCATGGACAGGTAGGAAGACATGAGGAGGGAGGGAGGGAGGGAGGGAGGGAGGGAGGGAGGGAGGGAGGGAGGGAGGGAGGGAGGGAGGGAGGGAGGGAGGGACATGTTTGTTCAGGCAGTATTTCTGTAAACAAAACATAGATCTTCTAAAACAGAATCAAAGGCTGTTGTTTGAAACTGCTACAGCCGTAACCTCTGACCCTCACGGAAGTACAGGACTCTACAGCCGTCAAACTAATCTGACAGCACACAGCTAGGTCTGTAGCAGCTGCACCTCCAGCATTTTAATCTGTAGCTGTGTCTGACTGTCTGTGCGTGCGCGTGTGTGTGTGTGTTGTTGAGAGGAGCTGGAGGTCCCACTTGTCTGGAGAAGTTATGAACGTCTTTATGAGGATACTTCATTACTTATGTTTACAACAACAACAACAACAATGACATCATACTCTGATAGAGACTGATGTTTACAACAGTGACATCATATTCTGATAGAGACTGATGTTTACAACAATGACATCATACTCTGATAGAGACTGATGTTTACACCAGTGACATCATATTCTGATAGAGACTGATGTTTACAACAGTGACATCATACTCTGATAGAGACTGATGTTTACAACAGTGACATACACTCTGATAGAGACTGATTTAACCACAGCAGTGACCTCATACTCTGATAGAGACTGATTTAACCACAGTGACATCATACTCTGATAGAGACTGATTTAACAACAGTGACATCACACTCTGATAGAGACTGATTTAACCACAGTGACATACACTCTGATAGAGACTGATTTAACAACAGTGACATCATATGGAGTGATGTCACTTTCCATTGAAACTCCATTACAGCCATCACTGCATTATAAACTCCATGACAGCCATCACTGCATTATAACCCCCATTACAGCCATCACTGCATTATAAACCCCATTACAGCCATCACTGCATTATAAACTCCATTACAGCCATCACTGCATTATAAACTCCATTACAGCCATCCCTGCATTATAAACTCATCTCCATTACAGCCATCACTGCATTATAAACTACATTACAGCCATCACTGCACTATAAACTCATCTCCATTACAGCCACCACTGCACTATAAACTCATCTCCATTACAGCCATCACAGCATTTTAAACTCATCTCCATTACAGCCATCACTGCATTATAAACTCCATTACAGCCATCACTGCATTATAAACGCCATTACAGCCATCACTGCATTATAAACGCCATTACAGCCATCACTGCATTATAAACTCCATTACAGCCATCACTGCATTATAAACCCCATTACAGCCATCCCTGCATTATAAACTCATCTCCATTACAGCCATCACTGCATTATAAACTCCATTACAGCCATCACTGCACTATAAACTCATCTCCATTACAGCCACCACTGCACTATAAACTCATCTCCATTACAGCCATCACAGCATTTTAAACTCATCTCCATTACAGCCATCACTGCATTATAAACTCCATTACAGCCATCACTGCATTATAAACGCCATTACAGCCATCACTGCATTATAAACGCCATTACAGCCATCACTGCATTATAAACTCCATTACTGCCATCACTGCATTATAAACCCCATTACAGCCATCACTGCATTATAAACTCATCTCCATTACAGCCATCACTGCATTATAAACTCATCTCCATTACAGCCATCACTGCATTATAAACTCATCTCCATTACAGCCATCACTGCACTATAAACTCCATTACAGCCATCACTGCATTATAAACTCCATTACAGCCATCACTGCGTTATAAACTCATCTCCATTACAGCCATCACTGCATTATAAACTACATTACAGCCATCACTGCACTATAAACTCATCTCCATTACAGCCATCACTGCACTATAAACTCCATTACAGCCATCACTGCACTATAAACTCCATTACAGCCATCACTGCATTATAAACTCCATTACAGCCATCACTGCATTATAAACTCATCTCCATTACAGCCATCACTGCATTATAAACTACATTACAGCCATCACTGCACTATAAACTCCATTACAGCCATCACTGCATTATAAACTCATCTCCATTACAGCCATCACTGCACTATAAACTCCATTACAGCCATCACTGCATTATAAACTCATCTCCATTACAGCCATCACTGCATTATAAACTACATTACAGCCATCACTGCACTATAAACTCCATTACAGCCATCACTGCATTATAAACTCATCTCCATTACAGCCATCACTGCACTATAAACTACATTACAGCCATCACTGCATTATAAACTACATTACAGCCATCACTGCATTATAAACTCAACTCCATTACAGCCATCACTTCACTATAAACCCCATTACAGCCATCACTGCATTATAAACTCCATTACAGCCATCACTGCATTATAAACTCCATTACAGCCGTCACTGCATTATACACTCCATTACAGCCATCACTGCATTATAAACTACATTACAGCCATCACTGCATTATAAACTCCATTACAGCCATCACTGCACTATAAACTCCATTACAGCCATCACTGCACTATAAACTCAACTCCATTACAGCCATCACTGCACTATAAACTACATTACAGCCATCACTGCATTATAAACTCATCTCCATTACAGCCATCACTGCACTATAAACTCCATTACAGCCATCACTGCACTATAAACTCCATTACAGCCATCACTGCATTATAAACTACATTACAGCCATCACTGCATTATAAACTCCATTACAGCCATCACTGCACTATAAACTCCATTACAGCCATCACTGCATTATAAACTACATTACAGCCATCACTGCATTATAAACTCCATTACAGCCATCACTGCACTATAAACTCCATTACAGCCATCACTGCATTATAAACTCCATTACAGCCATCACTGCATTATAAACTCCATTACAGCCATCACTGCACTATAAACTACATTACAGCCATCACTGCATTATAAACTCATCTCCATTACAGCCATCACTGCATTATAAACTACATTACAGCCATCACTGCATTATAAACTCATCTCCATTACAGCCATCACTGCATTATAAACTCCATTACAGCCATCGCTGCATTATAAACTCCATTACAGCCATTGCTGCATTATAAACTACATTACAGCCATCACTGCATTATAAACTCCATTACAGCCATCACTGCATAATAAACTCAACTCCATTACAGCCATCACTGCATTATAAACTCCATTACAGCCATCACTGCATAATAAACTCATCTCCATTACAGCCATCACTGCATTATAAACTCCATTACAGCCATCGCTGCATTATAAACTCCATTACAGCCATCACTGCATTATACACTCCATTACAGCCATCACTGCACTATAAACTACATTACAGCCATCACTGCATTATAAACTCATCTCCATTACAGCCATCACTGCATTATAAACTACATTACAGCCATCACTGCATAATAAACTCATCTCCATTACAGCCATCACTGCATTATAAACTCATCTCCAATACAGCCATCACTGCATTATAAACTCCATTACAGCCATCACTGCATTATAAAATCCATTACAGCCATCACTGCATTATAAACTCCATTACAGCCATCACTGCACTATAAACTACATTACAGCCATCACTGCATTATAAAATCATCTCCATTACAGCCATCACGGCATTATAAACTACATTACAGCCATCACTGCATTATAAACTCATCTCCATTACAGCCATCACTGCATTATAAACTCCATTACAGCCATCGCTGCATTATAAACTCCATTACAGCCATCACTGCATTATAAACTACATTACAGCCATCACTGCATTATAAACTCCATTACAGCCATCACTGCATTATAAACTCCATTACAGCCATCACTGCGTTATAAACTCATCTCCATTACAGCCATCACTGCATTATAAACTACATTACAGCCATCACTGCACTATAAACTCATCTCCATTACAGCCATCACTGCATTATAAACTCCATTACAGCCATCACTGCACTATAAACTCATCTCCATTACAGCCATCACTGCATTATAAACTCCATTACAGCCATCACTGCATTATAAACTCCATTACAGCCATCACTGCATTATAGACTCCATTACAGCCATCACTGCACTATAAACTCCATTACAGCCATCACTGCACTATAAACTCCATTACAGCCATCACTGCATTATAAACTCCATTACAGCCATCACTGCATTATAAACTCATCTCCATTACAGCCATCACTGCATTATAAACTACATTACAGCCATCACTGCACTATAAACTCCATTACAGCCATCACTGCATTATAAACTCATCTCCATTACAGCCATCACTGCACTATAAACTCCATTACAGCCATCACTGCATTATAAACTCATCTCCATTACAGCCATCACTGCATTATAAACTACATTACAGCCATCACTGCACTATAAACTCCATTACAGCCATCACTGCATTATAAACTCATCTCCATTACAGCCATCACTGCACTATAAACTACATTACAGCCATCACTGCATTATAAACTACATTACAGCCATCACTGCATTATAAACTCAACTCCATTACAGCCATCACTTCACTATAAACCCCATTACAGCCATCACTGCATTATAAACTCCATTACAGCCATCACTGCATTATAAACTCCATTACAGCCGTCACTGCATTATACACTCCATTACAGCCATCACTGCATTATAAACTACATTACAGCCATCACTGCATTATAAACTCCATTACAGCCATCACTGCACTATAAACTCCATTACAGCCATCACTGCACTATAAACTCAACTCCATTACAGCCATCACTGCACTATAAACTACATTACAGCCATCACTGCATTATAAACTCATCTCCATTACAGCCATCACTGCACTATAAACTCCATTACAGCCATCACTGCACTATAAACTCCATTACAGCCATCACTGCATTATAAACTACATTACAGCCATCACTGCATTATAAACTCCATTACAGCCATCACTGCACTATAAACTCCATTACAGCCATCACTGCACTATAAACTCAACTCCATTACAGCCATCACTGCACTATAAACTACATTACAGCCATCACTGCATTATAAACTCATCTCCATTACAGCCATCACTGCACTATAAACTCCATTACAGCCATCACTGCACTATAAACTCCATTACAGCCATCACTGCATTATAAACTACATTACAGCCATCACTGCATTATAAACTCCATTACAGCCATCACTGCACTATAAACTCCATTACAGCCATCACTGCATTATTAACTACATTACAGCCATCACTGCATTATAAACTCCATTACAGCCATCACTGCACTATAAACTCCATTACAGCCATCACTGCATTATAAACTCCATTACAGCCATCACTGCATTATAAACTCCATTACAGCCATCACTGCACTATAAACTACATTACAGCCATCACTGCATTATAAACTCATCTCCATTACAGCCATCACTGCATTATAAACTACATTACAGCCATCACTGCATTATAAACTCATCTCCATTACAGCCATCACTGCATTATAAACTCCATTACAGCCATCGCTGCATTATAAACTCCATTACAGCCATTGCTGCATTATAAACTACATTACAGCCATCACTGCATTATAAACTCCATTACAGCCATCACTGCATAATAAACTCAACTCCATTACAGCCATCACTGCATTATAAACTCCATTACAGCCATCACTGCATAATAAACTCATCTCCATTACAGCCATCACTGCATTATAAACTCCATTACAGCCATCGCTGCATTATAAACTCCATTACAGCCATCACTGCATTATACACTCCATTACAGCCATCACTGCACTATAAACTACATTACAGCCATCACTGCATTATAAACTCATCTCCATTACAGCCATCACTGCATTATAAACTACATTACAGCCATCACTGCATAATAAACTCATCTCCATTACAGCCATCACTGCATTATAAACTCATCTCCATTACAGCCATCACTGCATTATAAACTCCATTACAGCCATCACTGCATTATAAACTCCATTACAGCCATCACTGCATTATAAACTCCATTACAGCCATCACTGCACTATAAACTACATTACAGCCATCACTGCATTATAAACTCATCTCCATTACAGCCATCACTGCATTATAAACTACATTACAGCCATCACTGCATTATAAACTCATCTCCATTACAGCCATCACTGCATTATAAACTCCATTACAGCCATCGCTGCATTATAAACTCCATTACAGCCATCACTGCATTATAAACTACATTACAGCCATCACTGCATTATAAACTCCATTACAGCCATCACTGCATAATAAACTCAACTCCATTACAGCCATCACTGCATTATAAACTCCATTACAGCCATCACTGCATTATAAACTCCATGACAACCATCACTGCACTATAAACTCCATTACAGCCATCACTGCATTATAAACTCCATTACAACCATCAATGCATTATAAACTCAACTCCATTACAGCTATCACTGCATTATAAACTCCATTACAGCCATCACTGCACTATAAATGCCATTACAGCCATCACTGCATTATAAACGCCATTACAGCCATCACTGCATTATAAACTCCATTACAGCCATCACTGCACTATAAACTCCATTACAGCCATCACTGCATTATAAACTCCATTACAGCCATCACTGCATTATAAACTCCATTACAGCCATCACTGCACTATAAACTACATTACAGCCATCACTGCATTATAAACTCATCTCCATTACAGCCATCACTGCATTATAAACTACATTACAGCCATCACTGCATTATAAACTCATCTCCATTACAGCCATCACTGCATTATAAACTCCATTACAGCCATCGCTGCATTATAAACTCCATTACAGCCATTGCTGCATTATAAACTACATTACAGCCATCACTGCATTATAAACTCCATTACAGCCATCACTGCATAATAAACTCAACTCCATTACAGCCATCACTGCATTATAAACTCCATTACAGCCATCACTGCATAATAAACTCATCTCCATTACAGCCATCACTGCATTATAAACTCCATTACAGCCATCGCTGCATTATAAACTCCATTACAGCCATCACTGCATTATACACTCCATTACAGCCATCACTGCACTATAAACTACATTACAGCCATCACTGCATTATAAACTCATCTCCATTACAGCCATCACTGCATTATAAACTACATTACAGCCATCACTGCATAATAAACTCATCTCCATTACAGCCATCACTGCATTATAAACTCATCTCCATTACAGCCATCACTGCATTATAAACTCCATTACAGCCATCACTGCATTATAAACTCCATTACAGCCATCACTGCACTATAAACTACATTACAGCCATCACTGCATTATAAACTCATCTCCATTACAGCCATCACTGCATTATAAACTACATTACAGCCATCACTGCATTATAAACTCATCTCCATTACAGCCATCACTGCATTATAAACTCCATTACAGCCATCGCTGCATTATAAACTCCATTACAGCCATCACTGCATTATAAACTACATTACAGCCATCACTGCATTATAAACTCCATTACAGCCATCACTGCATAATAAACTCAACTCCATTACAGCCATCACTGCATTATAAACTCCATTACAGCCATCACTGCATTATAAACTCCATGACAACCATCACTGCACTATAAACTCCATTACAGCCATCACTGCACTATAAACTCCATTACAACCATCACTGCATTATAAACTCAACTCCATTACAGCTATCACTGCATTATAAACTCCATTACAGCCATCACTGCACTATAAATGCCATTACAGCCATCACTGCATTATAAACGCCATTACAGCCATCACTGCATTATAAACTCCATTACAGCCATCACTGCACTATAAACTTCAGGACAATTTTTTGTATTTTTTTAAAACACGGGCAGTTTGATTTTCCTTTAAATTAAAAACGAATCCACGTTCAAACCGTCCACTGCAATAACAGACATGCTGGGGGTGATTAATGACATAACCACCGTTCAGTCATGTATGAATAGGATTTATTACAGCATCATAACCCCCCCTGTGTTGTTGACTGAACTATGAAACAGCATGTACTAAATTATTCTGCTATGAATTTAGGTTTTTGTTTTATTAAGGAAAGATCATTGTACACTTCAGGCCCCTTTCCAAACACAACATGTGTCAACAACAACAACAGCAAAAGTTAGCTTTATAATCTTCAGGGTTTTATAGGAAATAGAATTGTACACTTGAGGCAGCTTAGTTTCCGGTCCAAACACAACAGTGTTCTGCATCTCAGAACCCTATTCCCTATAGAGCCCTGTGGGCCCTGGTCTAAAGTAGTGCACTATCTAGGGGATAGAGCCCTCTGGGCCCTGGTCTAAAGTAGTGCACAATCTAGGGAATAGAGCCCTCTGGGCCCGGGTCTAAAGTAGTGCACTATCTAGGGAATAGAGCCCTCTGGGCCCTGGTCTAAAGTAGTGCACTATCTAGGGAATAGAGCCCTCTGGGCCCTGGTCTAAAGTAGTGCACTATCTAGGGAATAGAGCCCTCTGGGCCCTGGTCTAAAGTAGTGCACAATCTAGGGAATAGAGCCCTCTGGGCCCGGGTCTAAAGTAGTGCACTATCTAGGGAATAGAGCCCTCTGGGCCCTGGTCTAAAGTAGTGCACTATCTAGGGAATAGAGCCCTCTGGGTCCTGGTCTAAAGTAGTGCACTATATAGGGAATAGGGTGCTAGGGGTCCTGGTCTAAAGTAGTGCACTATATATGGAATAGGGTCCCATTTTGGGATACAGGCTGTGAGACATTGGAGCCTGCAGAGAAACATGCAGAAGGTACCGATCAGAATATCCTGATGAAACCAAGCATCTTAGGGGAATTTAACCCCTCTACTGTTGCCGGGCAGATTTAATAAAGATTATAGAGGATGTTAACCCCTCTACTGTTGCCTGGCAGATTTAATAAAGATTATAGAGGATGTTAACCCCTCTACTGTTGCCAGGCAGATTTAATAAAGATTATAGAGGATGTTAACCCCTCTACTGTTGCCAGGCAGATTTAATAAAGATTATAGAGGATGTTAACCTCTCTACTGTTGCCAGGCAGATTTAATAAAGATCATTACATTATAGAGGATGTTAACCCCTCTACTGTTGCCAGTCAGATTTAATAAAGATTATAGAGGATGTTAACCCCCTCTACTGTTGCCGGGCAGATTTAATAAAGATTATAGAGGTTGTTAACCCCTCTACTGTTGCCGGGCAGATTTAATAAAGATTATAGAGGATGTTAACCCCCTCTACTGTTGCCGGGCAGATTTAATAAAGATCATTACATTATAGAGGATGTTAACTCCTCTACTGTTGCCAGGCAGATTTAATAAAGATCATTACATTATAGAGGATGTTAACTCCTCTACTGTTGCCAGGCAGATTTAATAAAGATCATTACATTATAGAGGATGTTAACCCCTCTACTGTTGCCGGGCAGATTTAATAAAGACTATAGAGGATGTTAACTCCTCTACTGTTGCCAGGCAGATTTAATAAAGATCATAGAGGATGTTAACCCCTCTACTGTTGCCATGCAGATTTAATAAAGATCATTACATTATAGAGGATGTTAACTCCTCTACTGTTGCCAGGCAGATTTAATAAAGATTATAGAGGATGTTAACCCCTCTACTGTTGCCAGGCAGATTTAATAAAGCTCATTACATTATAGAGGATGTTAACTCCTCTACTGTTGCCAGGCAGATTTAATAAAGATTATAGAGGATGTTAACTCCTCTACTGTTGCCAGGCAGATTTAATAAAGATCATTACATTATAGAGGATGTTAACTCCTCTACTGTTGCCAGGCAGATTTAATAAAGATCATTACATTATAGAGGATGTTAACTCCTCTACTGTTGCCAGGCAGATTTAATAAAGATCATTACATTATAGAGGATGTTAACTCCTCTACTGTTGCCAGGCAGATTTAATAAAGATCATTACATTATAGAGGATGTTAACCCCTCTACTGTTGCCAGGCAGATTTAATAAAGATCATAGAGAATGTTAACTCCTCTACTGTTGCCAGGCAGATTTAATAAAGTATAGAGGATGTTAACTCCTCTACTGTTGCCAGGCAGATTTAATAAAGATCATTACATTATAGAGGATGTTAACCCCTCTACTGTTGCCAGGCAGATTTAATAAAGATCATTACATTATAGAGGATGTTAACTCCTCTACTGTTGCCGGGCAGATTTAATAAAGATAATTTCAGTTCTCTCAGCCAGAAACAGAAGTAGAAACCCAGAGTTTTACCACAGAACTCTTCACTCGTCCATTTCTCTGCTAATTCACCTGTCTAGTTTTCCTCTACAGTCCTCTCATTACTGAGCACTGAGTGAAGTCATTGGAAACAAATGGCACCCTATTCCTACACTATGGGTCCTGATCTAAAGTAGTGCACTACAGTATATAGGGGATGTGGTGCCATTTGGGACACAGATTAAGTTTACAATGAATTGAATATGGAGTATGTGAATATCCCATTTGGGGAGAATGGAAGGAATTGACAGCACCAAGGTTATTTAGTTTAGTATTGTCAGCTGTTCTAACCTGGCCTGGACACTCTCTCTGTCTCTGTCTCTGTCTCTCTCTCTGTCTCTCTCTGTCTCTGTCTCTGTCTCTCTCTGTCTCTCTCTGTCTGTCTCTGTCTGTCTCTGTCTCTCTCTCTTTCTCTCTCTCACTCTCTCCCTTCTCTTCTCACACCCCCATCTCTCTCTCTCTATCTTCTCTCTCCCTTCTCCCTCTCATCCCCATCTCTCTCACTCTCCTCTCTCTCTCCTCTCTCTGTCTCTCTCTCTCTGTCTCTCTCTCTCTCTCTCTCTCTCTCTCTCTCTCTCTCTCTCTCCCTTCTCTTCTCTCACCCCATCTCTCTCTCTCTCTCTCTCTCTCTCCCTTCTCTTCTCTCACCCCCATCTCTCTCTCTCTCTCTCTCTCTCTTCTCTCTCCCTTCTCCCTCATCCCCATCTCTCTCACTCTCCTCTCACTCTCCTTTTTCTCTCTCTCTCTGTCTCTGTCTCTCTCTCTCTCTCTCTGTCTCTCTCTCTCCCTTCTCTTCTCTCACCCCCATCTCTCTCTCCCTCCCTTCTCTTCTCTCACCGCCATCTCTCTCTCTTCCTTCTCTTCTCTCACCCCCATATCTCTCTCTCTCTCTCTCTCTTCTCTCTCCTTTTTCCTCTTTCTCTCCCTCAAGCAAGGGGATTGGGACTTATCCCCAAACTGGGAAACATTGGAAAATGTTTAAGAACACTTTAAGGAACGCTGACTGTGTTCTTCTGTTTTCTCTGTGTGTCTGGGCTTTTAGGACAGGAGGCATGTTTACCCTGTAGCCCTGTCAGTTAGCTCTGTGAGCTGAGGACCACATGGGAGTCTTTACCCTCTAGTCCTGTCAGTTAGCTCTGTGAGCTGAGGACCACATGGGAGTCTTTACCCTGAGGACCACATGGGAGTCTTTACCCTGAGGACCACATGGGAGTCTTTACCCTGAGGACCACATGGGAGTCTTTACCCTGAGGACCACATGGGAGTCTTTACCCTGTAGCCCTGTCAGTTAGCTCTGTGAACTGAGGACCACATGGGAGTCTTTACCCTGTAGTCCTGTCAGTTAGCTCTGTGAGCTGAGGACCACATGGGAGTCTTTACCCTGTAGCCCTGTCAGTTAGCTCTGTGAGCTGAAGACCACATGGGAGTCTTTACCCTCTAGCCCTGTCAGTTAGCTCTGTGAGCTGAGGACCACATGGGAGTCTTTACCCTCTAGCCCTGTCAGTTAGCTCTGTGAGCTGAGGACCACATGGGAGTCTTTACCCTCTAGCCCTGTCAGTTAGCTCTGTGAGCTGAGGACCACATGGGAGTCTTTACCCTCTAGCCCTGTCAGTTAGCTCTGTGAGCTGAGGACCACATGGGAGTCTTTACCCTGTAGCCCTGTCAGTTAGCTCTGTGAGCTGAGGACCACATGGGAGTCTTTACCCTCTAGCCCTGTCAGTTAGCTCTGTGAGCTGAGGATCACATGGGAGTCTTTACCCTGTAGTCCTGTCAGTTAGCTCTGTGAGCTGAGGACCACATGGGAGTCTTTACCCTGTAGCCCTGTCAGTTAGCTCTGTGAGCTGAGGATCACATGGGAGTCTTTACCCTGTAGCCCTGTCAGTTAGCTCTGTGAGCTGAGGACCACATGGGAGTCTTTACCCTCTAGCCCTGTCAGTTAGCTCTGTGAGCTGAGGACCACATGGGAGTCTTTACCCTCTAGCCCTGTCAGTTAGCTCTGTGAGCTGAGGATCACATGGGAGTCATGTCTCTCTCTCTCTCGCTCTCTCCCCCTCTCACTCCTTCTCTCTATCTCCATCTCCTCTCTCACTCCCTCTCTCTCTCCATCTCCTCTCTCCCTCCTCCTCTCACTCCCTCTCTCTATCTCCTCTTTCTCTTCCTCCTCTTCCTCCTCCTCTAACGGTGGTGTCTCTCTCTCCTCTTCCTCCTCCTCTAACGGTGGTGTCTCTCTCTCCTCTTCCTCCTCCTCTAACGGTGGTGTCTCTCTCTCCTCTTCCTCCTCCTCTAACGGTGGTGTCTCTCTCTCCTCTTCCTCATCCTCTAACGGTGGTGTCTCTCTCTCCTCTTCCTCCTCCTCTAACGGTGGTGTATCTCTCTCCTCTTCCTCCTCCTCTAACGGTGGTGTCTCTCTCTCCTCTTCCTCCTCCTCTAACGGTGGTGTCTCTCTCTCCTCTTCCTCCTCCTCTAACGGTGGTGTCTCTCTCTCCTCTTCCTCCTCCTCTAACGGTGGTGTCTCTCTCTCCTCTTCCTCCTCCTCTAACGGTGGTGTCTCTCTCTCCTCTTCCTCCTCCTCTAACGGTGGTGTCTCTCTCTCCTCTTCCTCCTCCTCTAACGGTGGTGTCTCTCTCTCTTCCTCCTCCTCTAACGGTGGTGTGTCTCTCCTCTTCCTCCTCCTCTAACGGTGGTGTCTCTCTCTCCTCTTCCTCCTCCTCTAACGGTGGTGTCTCTCTCTCCTCTTCCTCCTCCTCTAACGGTGGTGTCTCTCTCTCCTCTTCCTCCTCCTCTAACGGTGGTGTGTCTCTCCTCTTCCTCCTCCTCTAACGGTGGTGTATCTCTCTCCTCTTCCTCCTCCTCTAACGGTGGTGTCTCTCTCTCCTCTTCCTCCTCCTCTAACGGTGGTGTCTCTCTCTTCCTCCTCCTCTAACGGTGGTGTCTCTCTCTCCTCTTCCTCCTCCTCTAACAGTGGTGTCTCTCTCCCTCTTCCTCCTCCTCTAACGGTGGTGTCTCTCTCTCTTCCTCCTCCTCTAACGGTGGTGTCTCTCTCCACTCCAGACTCCAGATGTTAGAGGCTATCTGTAAACACTGGGAAGGTCCTATTAGCCTGGCTCTGTATCTCTCTCCTCTTCCTCCTCCTCTAACGGTGGTGTCTCTCTCTCCTCTTCCTCCTCCTCTAACGGTGGTGTCTCTCTCTCCTCTTCCTCCTCCTCTAACGGTGGTGTCTCTCTCCTCTTCCTCCTCCTCTAACGGTGGTGTCTCTCTCTCCTCTTCCTCCTCCTCTAACGGTGGTGTCTCTCTCTCCTATTCCTCATCCTCTAACGGTGGTGTCTCTCTCTCCTCTTCCTCATCCTCTAACGGTGGTGTCTCTCTCTCCTCTTCCTCCTCCTCTAACGGTGGTGTCTCTCTCTCCTCTTCCTCCTCCTCTAACGGTGGTGTCTCTCTCTCCTCTCCAGACTCCAGATGTTAGAGGCTATCTGTAAACACTGGGAAGGTCCTATTAGCCTGGCCCTGTCTCTCTCTCCTCTTCCTCCTCCTCTAACGGTGGTGTCTCTCTCTCCTCTTCCTCCTCCTCTAACGGTGGTGTCTCTCTCTCCTCTTCCTCCTCCTCTAACGGTGGTGTCTCTCTCTCCTCTTCCTCCTCCTCTAACGGTGGTGTCTCTCTCTCCTCTTCCTCCTCCTCTAATGGTGGTGTCTCTCTCTCCTCTTCCTCCTCCTCTAACGGTGGTGTCTCTCTCTCCTCTTCCTCCTCCTCTAACGGTGGTGTCTCTCTCTCCTCTTCCTCCTCCTCTAACGGTGGTGTCTCTCTCTCCTCTTCCTCCTCTTCCTCCTCCTCTAACGGTGGTGTATCTCTCTCCTCTTCCTCCTCCTCTAACGGTGGTGTCTCTCTCTCCTCTTCCTCCTCCTCTAACGGTGGTGTCTCTCTCTCCTCTTCCTCCTCCTCTAACGGTGGTGTCTCTCTCTCCTCTTCCTCCTCTTCCTCCTCCTCTAACGGTGGTGTCTATCTCTCCTCTTCCTCCTCCTCTAACGGTGGTGTCTCTCTCTCCTCTCCAGACTCCAGATGTTAGAGGCTATCTGTAAACACTGGGAAGGTCCTATTAGCCTGGCCCTGTCTCTCTCTCCTCTTCCTCCTCCTCTAACGGTGGTGTCTCTCTCTCCTCTTCCTCCTCCTCTAACGGTGGTCTCTCTCTCTCCTCTCCAGACTCCAGATGTTAGAGGCTATCTGTAAACACTGGGAAGGTCCTATTAGCCTGGCTCTGTATCTCTCTCCTCTTCCTCTAACGGTGGTGTCTCTCTCTCCTCTTCCTCCTCCTCTAACGGTGGTGTCTCTCTCTCCTCTCCAGACTCCAGATGTTAGAGGCTATCTGTAAACACTGGGAAGGTCCTATTAGCCTGGCTCTGTATCTCTCTCTCTCTTCCTCCCTCTAACGGTGGTGTCTCTCTCTCCTCTTCCTCCTCCTCTAACGGTGGTGTCTCTCTCTCCACTCCAGACTCCAGATGTTAG
Organism: Oncorhynchus masou masou; assembly: GCF_036934945.1. Classification (NCBI taxonomy): domain Eukaryota; kingdom Metazoa; phylum Chordata; class Actinopteri; order Salmoniformes; family Salmonidae; genus Oncorhynchus; species Oncorhynchus masou. The sequence goes on along the minus strand of NW_027013240.1, from coordinate 68,580 downwards.
AGGCTATCTGTAAACACTGGGAAGGTCCTATTAGCCTGGCTCTGTCTCTCTCTCCTCTTCCTCCTCCTCTAACGGTGGTGTCTCTCTCTCTCTTCCTCCTCCTCTAACGGTGGTGTCTATCTCTCCTCTTCCTCCTCCTCTAACGGTGGTGTCTCTCTCTCCTCTCCAGACTCCAGATGTTAGAGGCTATCTGTAAACACTGGGAAGGTCCTATTAGCCTGGCTCTGTCTCTCTCTCCTCTTCCTCCTCCTCTAACGGTGGTGTCTCTCTCTCCTCTTCCTCCTCCTCTAACGGTGGTGTCTCTCTCTCCTCTTCCTCCTCCTCTAACGGTGGTGTCTCTCTCCCTCTTCCTCCTCCTCTAACGGTGGTGTCTCTCTCTCCTCTTCCTTCTCCTCTAACGGTGGTGTCTCTCTCTCCTCTCCAGACTCCAGATGTTAGAGGCTATCTGTAAACACTGGGAAGGTCCTATTAGCCTGGCTCTGTCTCTCTCTCCTCTTCCTCCTCCTCTAACGGTGGTGTCTCTCTCTCCTCTTCCTCCTCCTCTAACGGTGGTGTCTCTCTCTCCTCTTCCTTCTCCTCTAACGGTGGTGTCTCTCTCTCTCTCCAGACTCCAGATGTTAGAGGCTATCTGTAAACACTGGGAAGGTCCTATTAGCCTGGCTCTGTCTCTCTCTCCTCTTCCTCCTCCTCTAACGGTGGTGTCTCTCTCTCCTCTTCCTCCTCCTCTAACGGTGGTGTCTCTCTCCCTCTTCCTCCTCCTCTAACGGTGGTGTCTCTCTCTCCTCTTCCTCCTCCTCTAACGGTGGTGACTCTCTCTCCTCTTCCTCCTCCTCTAACGGTGGTGTCTCTCTCTCCTCTTCCTCCTCCTCTAACGGTGGTGTCTCTCTCTCCTCTTCCTCCTCCTCTAACGGTGGTGTCTCTCTCTCCTCTTCTTCCTCCTCCTCTAGCGGTGGTGTCTATCTCTCCTCTTCCTCCTCCTCTAACGGTGGTGTCTCTCTCTCCTCTCCAGACTCCAGATGTTAGAGGCTATCTGTAAACACTGGGAAGGTCCTATTAGCCTGGCTCTGTCTCTCTCTCCTCTTCCTCCTCCTCTAACGGTGGTGTCTCTCTCTCCTCTTCCTCCTCCTCTAACGGTGGTGTCTCTCTCTCCTCTTCCTCCTCCTCTAACGGTGGTGTCTATCTCTCCTCTTCCTCCTCCTCTAACGGTGGTGTCTCTCTCTCCTCTCCAGACTCCAGATGTTAGAGGCTATCTGTAAACACTGGGAAGGTCCTATTAGCCTGGCTCTGTCTCTCTCTCCTCTTCCTCCTCCTCTAACGGTGGTGTCTCTCTCTCCTCTTCCTCCTCCTCTAACGGTGGTGTCTCTCTCTCCTCTTCCTCCTCCTCTAACGGTGGTGTCTCTCTCTCCTCTTCCTCCTCCTCTAACGGTGGTGTCTCTCTCTCCTCTTCCTCCTCCTCTAACGGTGGTGTCGCTCTCTCCTCTTCCTCCTCCTCTAACGGTGGTGTCTCTCTCTCCTCTTCCTCCTCCTCTAACGGTGGTGTCTCTCTCTCCTCTTCCTCCTCCTCTAACGGTGGTGTCTCTCTCTCCTCTTCCTCCTCCTCTAACGGTGGTGTCTCTCTCTCCTCTTCCTCCTCCTCTAACGGTGGTGTCTCTCTCTCCTCTTCCTCCTCCTCTAACGGTGGTGTCTCTCTCTCCTCTCCAGACTCCAGATGTTAGAGGCTATCTGTAAACACTGGGAAGGTCCTATTAGCCTGGCTCTGTATCTCTCGGACGCTGAGGCTCAACAGTTCCTGCGCTACACCCAGGGGTCAGAGGTCCTGATGTCCAGGGGAAACGTGGGCTACCACATCGTCTACAAGGAGGGTCAGTTCTATCCGGTCAACCTGCTCAGGAACGTAGCCATGCGGCAGGTCAACACGCCCTACATGTTCCTGTCAGATATCGACTTCCTGCCCATGTACGGCCTCTACGAGTACCTCAGGTGAGGGAGAACGACTCAGCTGTAGAGATACTGTAATGTATAATGTCCTATAACGTCTCTGTAACGTCTCTGTCTGTAACGTCTCTGTCTGTAACGTCTCTGTCTGTAACGTCTCTGTAACGTCTCTCTCTGTAACGTCTCTGTCTGTGACGTCTCTGTCTGTGACGTCTGTCTGTAACGTCTCTCTCTGTAACGTCTCTGTCTGTAACGTCTCTGTCTGTGACGTCTGTCTGTAACGTCTCTGTCTGTAACGTCTCTGTCTGTAACGTCTCTGTCTGTAACGTCTCTCTCTGTAACGTCTCTGTCTGTGACGTCTGTCTGTGACGTCTCTGTAACGTCTCTGTCTGTAATGTCTCTGTAACGTCTCTGTCTGTAACGTCTCTGTAACGTCTCTGTGACGTCTCTGTCTGTAACGTCTCTGTAACGTCTCTGTCTGTAACGTCTCTCTCTGTAACGTCTCTGTCTGTGACGTCTCTGTCTGTGACGTCTCTGTCTGTGACGTCTCTGTCTGTGACGTCTCTGTAACGTCTCTGTCTGTGACGTCTCTGTCTAACGTCTCTGTCTGTAACGTCTCTGTAACGTCTCTGTCTGTAACGTCTCTGTAACGTCTCTGTCTGTAACGTCTCTGTCTGTAACGTCTCTGTCTGTAACGTCTCTGTCTGTAACGTCTCTGTAACGTCTCTGTCTGTAACGTCTCTGTCTGTAACGTCTCTGTCTGTAACGTCTCTGTCTGTAACGTCTCTGTCTGTAACGTCTCTGTCTGTAACGTCTCTGTCTGTAACGTCTCTGTCTGTAACGTCTCTGTCTGTAACGTCTCTGTCTGTAACGTCTCTGTCTGTAACGTCTCTGTCTGTGACGTCTCTGTAACGTCTCTGTCTGTAACGTCTCTGTCTGTAACGTCTCTGTCTGTAACGCCTCTGTCTGTAACGTCTCTGTAACGTCTCTGTCTGTAACGTCTCTGTCTGTAACGCCTCTGTCTGTAACGTCTCTGTAACGTCTCTGTCTGTGACGTCTCTGTAACGTCTCTGTCTGTAACGTCTCTGTCTGTAACGTCTCTGTCTGTAACGTCTCTGTCTGTAACGTCTCTGTCTGTAACGTCTCTGTCTGTGACGTCTCTGTAACGTCTCTGTCTGTAACGTCTCTGTCTGTAACGTCTCTGTCTGTAACGTCTCTGTCTGTAACGTCTCTGTCTGTAACGTCTCTGTCTGTAACGTCTCTGTCTGTGACGTCTCTGTAACGTCTCTGTCTGTAACGTCTCTGTCTGTGACGTCTCTGTAACGTCTCTGTCTGTAACGCCTCTGTCTGTAACGTCTCTGTCTGTAACGTCTCTGTCTGTAACGTCTCTGTCTGTAACGTCTCTGTCTGTAACGTCTCTGTCTGTAACGTCTCTGTAACGTCTCTCTCTGTAACGTCCCTGTAACGTCTCTGTCTGTAACGTCTCTCTCTGTAACGTCTCTGTAACGTCTCTGTAACGTCTCTGTCTGTAACGTCTCTGTAACGTCTCTGTTACGTCTCTGTGACGTCTGTCTGTAATGTCACTGTAACGTCTCTGTCTGTAACGTCTCTGTCTGTAACGTCTCTGTCTGTAACGTCTCTGTCTGTAACGTCTCTGTAACGTCTCTGTAACGTCTCTGTCTGTAACGTCTCTGTCTGTAACGTCTCTGTCTGTAACGTCTCTGTAACGTCCCTGTAACGTCTCTGTCTGTAACGTCTCTGTAACGTCCCTGTAACGTCTCTGTCTGTAACGTCTCTCTCTGTAACGTCTCTGTAACGTCTCTGCAGGAAGTCAGTGGTACAGCTGGACATGGCGAACAGCAAGAAAGCCTTGGTGGTGCCGGCCTTCGAGACGCTCCGTTACCGTCTGTCTTACCCCAAGTCCAAGGCCGAGCTGCTGTCCCAACTGGACATGGGGACTTTATTCACCTTCAGGTAAAAACACAGGTAGCTGCTGTTCCAACTGGACATGGGGACTCTATTCACCTTCAGGTAAAAACACATGTAGCTGCTGTCCCAACTGGACATGGGGACTCTATTCACCTTCAGGTAAAAACACATGTAGCTGCTGTCCCAACTGGACATGGGGACTCTATTCACCTTCAGGTAAAAACACATGTAGCTGCTGTCCCAACTGGACATGGGGACTCTATTCACCTTACATTCCCCTGTACCCCCACTGGGCCAGTTTCTAAACGTCCGTTCCCCTCCACCTGTACCCCCACTGGGCCAGTGTTCTGAACTTATAGGGATGGCCCACTGGGCCAGTGTTCTGAACATAAAGGGATGGCCCACTGGGCCAGTGTTCTGAACTTCAAGGGATGGCCCACTGGGCCAGTGTTCTGAACTTAAAGGGATGGTCCACTGGGCCAGTGTTCTGAACTTAAAGGGATGGGACACTGGGCCAGTGTTCTGAACTTAAAGGGATGGCCCACTGGGCCAGTGTTCTGAACTTAAAGGGATGGCCCACTGGGCCAGTGTTCTGAACTTAAAGGGATGGCCCACTGGGCCAGTGTTCTGAACTTAAAGGGATGGCCCACTGGGCCAGTGTTCTGAACTTAAAGGGATGGTCCACTGGGCCAGTGTTCTGAACTTAAAGGGATGGCCCACTGGGCCAGTGTTCTGAACTTAAAGGGATGGCCCACTGGGCCAGTGTTCTGAACTTAAAGGGATGGCCCACTGGGCCAGTGTTCTGAACTTAAAGGGATGGCCCACTGGGCCAGTGTTCTGAACTTAAAGGGATGGGACGCTGGACCAGTGTTCTGAACTTAAAGGGATGGAACACTTGGCCAGTGTTCTGAACTTAAAGGGATGGGACGCTGGACCAGTGTTCTGAACTTAAAGGGATGGGACACATTGTCATTAGTTAGCAGCAGCACAGATGTTACTCTACCGTTCGCCTGCCAACGACTGAAACAATCATTTAAGGTTCAACATCAATCTTACTCCGGCTCTCAGGGATAAAGGGAGGCCTCGTTAAATAAAGACTGACTCCTGGTGTCTAAATACAAGCAGCAGCGTAGATGTTTGTCTTTCAACACAGAGATCGTTTTTGATCATTAACATGACAGATTGAGCTACAGAGCCCAGAAAGTTGGGTTCAATCACTCCTCCGCTAGAAGGACTCCCAGATGGGTTCAATCACTCCTCCGCTAGAAGACTCCCAGATGGGTTCAATCACTACTCAGCTAGAAGGACTCCCAGAAAGTTGGGTTCAATCACTCCTCCGCTAGAAGACTCCCAGATGGGTTCAATCACTCCTCCGCTAGAAGACTCCCAGATGGGTTCAATCACTCCTCCGCTAGAAGACTCCCAGATGGGTTCAATCACTACTCAGCTAGAAAGACTCCCAGATGGGTTCAATCACTCCTCAGCTAGAAGACTCCCAGATGGGTTCAATCACTACTCAGCTAGAAGACTCCCAGATGGGTTCAATCACTACTCAGCTAGAAGACTCCCAGATGGGTTCAATCACTCCTCAGCTAGAAGACTCCCAGATGGGTTCAATCACTACTCAGCTAGAAGACTCCCAGATGGGTTCAATCACTCCTCAGCTAGAAGACTCCCAGATGGGTTCAATCACTACTCAGCTAGAAAGACTTTAATTTTTTTTTTAATTTTACCTTTATTTAACCAGGCAAGTCAGTTAAGAACAAATTCTTATTTTCAATGACGGCCTGGGAACAGTGGGTTAACTGCCTGTTCAAGGGCAGAACGACAGATTTGTACCTTGTCAGCTCGGGGTTTCAACTCGCAACCTTCCGGTTACTAGTCCAACGCTCTAACCACTAGGCTACCCTGCCGCTAGAAAGACTCCTAGATAGTTGGGTTCAATCACTCTTCAGCTACCTGCCGCCTCTACACTCAAACCACTAGGCTACCTGCCACCTCTACACTCTAACCACTAGGTTACTTGCCACCTCTACACTCTAACCACTAGGCTACCCTGCCACCTCAACACTCTAACCACTAGGCTACCCTGCCACCTCAACACTCTAACCACTAGGTTACCTGCCTCCTCTACCCTCTAACCACTAGGCTACCCTGCCACCTCTACCCTGCCACCTCTACTCTCTAACCACTAGGCTACCCTGCCACCTCTACTCTCTAACCACTAGGCTACCCTGCCACCTCTACTCTCTAACCACTAGGCTACCCTGCCACCTCTACTCTCTAAGTCTAAGTCCTGTGTGGCTCAGTCGGTAGAGCATGAAGCTTGCAACGCCAAGCGTCGTGGGTTCGATTCCCGCTGGGGCCACCCATATGTAAAAGTAGTGGCCACAGCTGACTTGTAAGTCGCTTTGGACAAAAGCGTCTGCTAAATGGGATATATTATTATATATTTAACCACTAGGCTACCCTGCCACCTCTACTCTCTAACCACTAGGCTACCCTGCCACCTCTACACTCTAACCACTAGGCTACCCTGCCGCCTCTACACTCTAACCACTAGGCTACCCTGCCGCCTCTACAATCTAACCACTAGGTTACCTGCCACCTCTACTCTCTAACCACTAGGCTACCCTGCCACCACTACTCTCTAACCACTAGGCTACCCTGCCACCTCTACACTCTAACCACTAGGCTACCCTGCCACCTCTACACTCTAACCACTAGGCTACCCTGCCACCTCTACACTCTGACCACTAGGCTACCCTGCCACCTCAACACTCTAACCACTAGGCTACCCTGCCACCTCTACACTCTGACCACTAGGCTACCCTGCCACCTCTACACTCTAACCACTAGGTTACCTGCCACCTCTACACTCTGACCACTAGGCTACCTGCCACCTCTACACTCTAACCACTAGGCTACCCTGCCACCTCAACACTCTAACCACTAGGTTACCTGCCTCCTCTACTCTCTAACCACTAGGCTACCCTGCCACCTCTACTCTCTAACCACTAGGCTACCCTGCCATCTCTACTCTCTAACCACTAGGCTACCCTGCCACCTCTACTCTCTAACCACTAGGCTACCCTGCCACCTCTACTCTCTAACCACTAGGCTACCCTGCCACCTCTACTCTCTAACCACTAGGCTACCCTGCCACCTCTACTCTCTAACCACTAGGTTACCCTGCCACCTCTACCTGCCACCTCTACTCTCTAACCACTAGGCTACCCTGCCACCTCTACTCTCTAACCACTAGGCTACCCTGCCACCTCTACTCTCTAACCACTAGGTTACCTGCCACCTCTACTCTCTAACCAGTAGGCTACCCTGCCACCTCTACACTCTAACCACTAGGTTACCTGCCACCTCTACACTCTGACCACTAGGCTACCTGCCACCTCTACACTCTAACCACTAGGTTACCTGCCTCCTCTACTCTCTAACCACTAGGCTACCCTGCCACCTCTACTCTCTAACCACTAGGCTACCCTGCCATCTCTACTCTCTAACCACTAGGCTACCCTGCCACCTCTACTCTCTAACCACTAGGCTACCCTGCCACCTCTACTCTCTAACCACTAGGCTACCCTGCCACCTCTACTCTCTAACCACTAGGCTACCCTGCCACCTCTACTCTCTAACCACTAGGCTACCCTGAATGTTGAATCCTACTCCCTGTTCTCCCTGCTAGATACCATGTCTGGACGAAGGGTCATGCTCCCACTAACTTTGCCAAGTGGAGGACTGCCACCACGCCGTACAGAGTCCAGTGGGAAGCGGACTTTGAACCCTATGTGATGGTGAGACGGGACAGTCCAGAGTACGACAGACGCTTCGTTGGCTTTGGGTGGAATAAAGTGGCTCACATTATGGAGCTGGATGCACAGGTACTGGCCACACCTCTTTGCCATCACTCTGTCACTCACAGGTACTGGCCACACCTCTTTGCCATCACTCTGTCACTCACAGGTACTGGCCACACCTTTACCCATCACTCTGTCACTCACAGGTACTGGACACACCTTTACCCATCACTCTGTCGCTCACAGGTACTGGCCACACCTCTTTGCCATCACTCTGTCACTCACAGGTACTGGCCACACCTTTACCCATCACTCTGTCACTCACAGGTACTGGCCACACCTTTACCCATCACTCTGTCCCTCACAGGTACTGGCCACACCTCTTTGCCATCACTCTGTCACTCACAGGTACTGGCCACACCTTTACCCATCACTCTGTCGTTCACAGGTACTGGCCACACCTCTTTACCCATCACTCTGTCACTCACAGGTACTGGCCACACCTCTTTACCCATCACTCTGTCACTCACAGGTACTGGCCACACCTCTTTGCCATCACTCTGTCACTCACAGGTACTGGACACACCTTTACCCATCACTCTGTCGTTCACAGGTACTGGCCACACCTCTTTACCCATCACTCTGTCACTCACAGGTACTGGCCACACCTCTTTACCCATCACTCTGTCACTCACAGGTACTGGCCACACCTCTTTACCCATCACTCTGTCGCTCACAGGTACTGGCCACACCTCTTTACCCATCACTCTGTCGCTCACAGGTACTGGCCACACCTCTTTACCCATCACTCTGTCACTCACAGGTACTGGCCACACCTTTACCCATCACTCTGTCACTCACAGGTACTGGCCACACCTTTACCCATCACTCTGTCACTCACAGGTACTGGACACACCTTTACCCATAACTCTGTCACTCACAGGTACTGGCCACAGCTCTTTACCCATCACTCTGTCACTCACAGGTACTGGCCACACCTTTACCCATCACTCTGTCACTCACAGGTACTGGACACACCTCTTTACCATCACTCTGTCACTCACAGGTACTGGCCACACCTTTACCCATCACTCTGTCACTCACAGGTACTGGCCACACCTTTACCCATCACTCTGTCACTCACAGGTACTGGCCACACCTTTACCCATCACTCTCACTCACAGGTACTGGCCACACCTTTACCCATCACTCTGTCACTCACAGGTACTGGCCACACCTTTACCCATCACTCTGTAACTCACAGGTACTGATCACTCTGTCACTCACAGGTACTGGCCACACCTTTACCCATCACTCTATATGCGATAGTGATGCTGTCTTAGTGTTTCTAACTCTGTCCTCTGTCCTCTCTTCCAGCAGTATGAGTTAGTGATGCTGTCTTAGTGTTTCTAACTCTGTCCTCTGTCCTCTCTTCCAGCAGTATGAGTTAGTGATGCTGTCTTAGTGTTTCTAACTCTGTCCTCTGTCCTCTCTTCCAGGAGTATGAGATAGTGATGCTGTCTTAGTGTTTCTAACTCCGTCCTCTGTCCTCTCTTCCAGCAGTATGAGTTAGTGATGCTGTCTTAGTGTTTCTAACTCTGTCCTCGGTCCTCTCTTCCAGCAGTATGAGTTAGTGATGCTGTCTTAGTGTTTCTAACTCTGTCCTCTGTCCTCTCTTCCAGCAGTATGAGATAGTGATGCTGTCGTAGTGTTTCTAACTCTGTCCTCTCTTCCAGCAGTATGAGTTAGTGATGCTGTCTTAGTGTTTCTAACTCTGTCCTCTGTCCTCTCTTCCAGCAGTATGAGTTAGTGATGCTGTCTTAGTGTTTCTAACTCTGTCCTCTGTCCTCTCTTCCAGGAGTATGAGATAGTGATGCTGTCTTAGTGTTTCTAACTCTGTCCTCTGTCCTCTCTTCCAGGAGTATGAGATAGTGATGCTGTCTTAGTGTTTCTAACTCTGTCCTCTGTCCTCTCTTCCAGCAGTATGAGATAGTGATGCTGTCTTAGTGTTTCTAACTCTGTCCTCTCTTCCAGGAGTATGAGTTAGTGATGCTGTCTTGGTGTTTCTAACTCTGTCCTCTGTCCTCTCTTCCAGCAGTATGAGTTAGTGATGCTGTCTTAGTGTTTCTAACTCTGTCCTCTGTCCTCTCTTCCAGCAGTATGAGTTAGTGATGCTGTCTTAGTGTTTCTAACTCTGTCCTCTCTTCCAGGAGTATGAGATAGTGATGCTGTCTTAGTGTTTAACTCTGTCCTCTCTTCCAGGAGTATGAGTTAGTGATGCTGTCTTAGTGTTTCTAACTCTGTCCTCTGTCCTCTCTTCCAGCAGTATGAGTTAGTGATGCTGTCTTAGTGTTTCTAACTCTGTCCTCTGTCCTCTCTTCCAGCAGTATGAGTTAGTGATGCTGTCTTAGTGTTTCTAACTCTGTCCTCTGTCCTCTCTTCCAGGAGTATGAGTTAGTGATGCTGTCTTAGTGTTTCTAACTCTGTCCTCTGTCCTCTCTTCCAGCAGTATGAGTTAGTGATGATGTCTTAGTGTTTCTAACTCCGTCCTCTGTCCTCTCTTCCAGGAGTATGAGTTTGTGGTTCTGCCCAACGCCTATATGATCCACATGCCTCATGCTCCCAGTTTCGACATCACCAAGTTCCGGTCCAACAAGCAGTACCGCGTCTGCCTGAAGACCCTGAAAGAGGAGTTTCAACAGAACATGTCTCGACGATACGGCTTCGCTGCCCTCAAATACATGACTGCAGAGAACAACAGCTAGCCAACACCGATGAGCCAGGACACTCTGACCCGTTATTGACTACACTACCCATAACACCCTTCTCTAAGGCTGTCTAGGACTACACTTCTACAGAGGAGAGGGAAAGGGCGGTGGATTCTAAGGACAGTCGATGTAGGGGAGTCGGGAGTGGACAGAACGGTTACTAAAGACTCTTACTACGAACTCTGACCCGTTATTGACTACACTACCCATAACACCCTTCTCTAAGGCTGTCTAGGACTACACTTCTACAGAGGAGAGGGAAAGGGTTGGTGGATTCTATGGACAGTCGATGTAGGGGACTCGGGAGTGGACAGAACGGTTACTAAAGACTCTTACTACGAACTCTGACCTTTGTGCCAACCGATCATGAGGTTTTAAATTGTGAGCTCTGATTCTTGTGAACTCTCACCTTTTAGTTTGGGGTTATGACCTGGTTTGAGACAAACCAGCGTTAACCAACTGAAGGGTAACCGGGGGTAACCGTAAGGTCGTTGTGTCCCAAACATTGTTTTTACCCCTCCCCGAGGACGGATGGAGCAGTCTGTCCAGAAGTTGCAGACCGGGTTTCTGGCTGTTGGGCCAGGAAGCTGTTGCTGTGAATGTTGAGTCAGTACAGGGCTGGTTTGGACTCATACAACTCTCTGTTCTTCTCTACCAATAGAACTGGGCATCACTATGGGAGGGAAGGAGGGAGGAAGGGAAGGAAGGAGGGAGGAGGGGAAGGAGGAAGGGAGAGCGGGGCAGAGAGACTGACTGAAGCCCTGGACTTGGAAAGCAGACAAGACATTTGTTCTCTGGCCATATCTCGAAGACCAGCTGCTCATTCACAGCTGTTGTTTGTTGTGCTAAATGTAATATGGTATGTGTGTGTCTGTCTCCCTTCCTCCTTCCCTGTCTCCCTCCCTCCCTCCCTGTCTCCCTCCCTGTCTCCCTCCCTGTCTCTCTCCCTGTCTACCTGCCGCCCTCCCTGCCTCCCTCCCTGTCTCTCTCCCTGTCTACCTGCCGCCCTCCCTGCCTCCCTCCCTGTCTTTCTGCCTCCCTGTCTTCCTCCCTCCCTCCCTGTCTCCCTCCCTGTCTCCCTCCCTCCCTCCCTGTCTCCCTCCCTCTCTCCCTCCCTCCCTGTCTCCCTGCCTCCCTCCCTGTCTTCCTCCCTCCCTCCCTGTCTCCCTCCCTCCCTGTCTCCCTCCCTCCCTGTCTCCCTGTCTCCCTGCCTCCCTGTCTTCCTCCCTGTCTCCCTGCCTCCCTCCCTGTCTCCCTCCCTGTCTTCCTCCCTCTCTCCCTGTCTCCCTCCCTGCCTCCCTCCCTCTCTCCCTCCCTGTCTCCCTGTCTCCCTGCCTCCCTCCCTGCCTCCCTTCCTCCCTCCCTCCCTGCCTCCCTCCCTGTCTTCCTCCCTCCCTCCCTCCCTGTCTTCCTCCCTCCCTCCCTGTCTCCCTCCCTCCCTCCCTCCCTGTCTCCCTCCCTCCCTCCCTGTCTCCCTCCCTGTCTCCCTGCCTCCCTCCCTCCCTGTCTCCCTCCCTGTCTCCCTCCCTGTCTGTCTCCCTGTCTGTCTCCCTCCCTCCCTCCCTCCCTGTCTCCCTCCCTCCCTCCCTGTCTCCCTGCCTCCCTCCCTCCCTCCCTCCCTGCCTCCCTCCCTCTCTCCCTCCCTCCCTGTCTCCCTGCCTCCCTCCCTGTCTTCCTCCCTCCCTCCCTGTCTCCCTCCCTCCCTGTCTCCCTCCCTCCCTGTCTCCCTGCCTCCCTCCCTGTCTTCCTCCCTGTCTCCCTGCCTCCCTCCCTGTCTCCCTCCCTGTCTTCCTCCCTGTCTTCCTCCCTCTCTCCCTGTCTCCCTCCCTGCCTCCCTCCCTCTCTCCCTCCCTGTCTCCCTGTCTCCCTCCCTGCCTCCCTTCCTCCCTCCCTCCCTGCCTCCCTTCCTCCCTCCCTCCCTGCCTCCCTCCCTGTCTTCCTCCCTCCCTGTCTTCCTCCCTCCCTCCCTCCCTCCCTGTCTCCCTCCCTCCCTCCCTGTCTCCCTCCCTCCCTCCCTGTCTCCCTCCCTGTCTCCCTCCCTGTCTCCCTGCCTCCCTGTCTCCCTCCCTCCCTGTCTCCCTCCCTGTCTCCCTCCCTCCCTGTCTCCCTCCCTCCCTCCCTGTCTCCCTGCCTCCCTCCCTCCCTCCCTGCCTCCCTCCCTGTCTCCCTCCCTCCCTCTCTCCCTGTCTCTCTCCCTCCCTCTCTCCCTGTCTCTCTCCCTCCCTCTCTCCCTCCCTGCCTCCGGGACAAATGCTTAGCGAGGACTGAGGAGAGTGGACAGAAAGCTTTGAAGCATTGTGTGCTTTACATTATGTCCTGCCTCTCTCCCTCCCTGCCTCCCTGTCTCCCTCCCTCTCTCCCTGTCTCCCTCCCACCCTCCAGGACAGATGCTTAGCGAGGACTGAGGAGGACAGAAAGCTTTGAAGCATTGTGTGCTTTACATTATGTCCTGCAAATCAGAAAAATTATTATTTTCTCTCCATGTGCCGTAAAAAATAAAACAATTTAACTGACAGACAACGTATCCAAGTTTCACTCTCGTAAAAATGCAAATGATGTTGCTCAGGGATAAGAGACAAGAACATCAGAGCCTCAACAGAATCAGAACCGTCGGAGAGTCTGGATGACTGACACGTCTCAAATGGCTCCCTTTTCCCTATAGAGTGCACTACTATAGACCAGAGCCCTATTCCCTATATAGTACACTACTATAGACCAGAGCCCTATTCCCTATATAGTACACCACTTTAGACCAGAGCCCTATTCCCTATATAGTACACTACTATAGACCAGAGCCCTATTTCCTATATAGTGCACTACTATAGACCAGAGCCCTATTCCCTATATAGTACACTACTATAGACCAGAGCCCTATTCCCTATATAGTACACTACTTTAGACCAGAGCCCTATTCCCTATATAGTACACTACTATAGACCAGAGCCCTATTCCCTATATAGTACACTACTTTAGACCAGAGCCCTATTCCCTATATAGTACACTACTTTAAACCAGGGCCCTATTCCCTATATTGTACACTACTTTAGACCAGAGCCCTATTAGTGCACTACCTAGGGAATAGTGACATACTCCGTCTGCTAGGTTTAGTTCCAGTCTGATCAGAACCATGAGGAGTGACTGTGTGTGTTTGAGGAGTGACTGTGTGTGTATGAGGAGTGACTGTGTGTGGTTGAGGAGTGACTGTGTGTGTGTATGAGGAGTGAATTTGTGTATATGAGGTGTGACTGTGTGTGTTTGAGGAGTGACTGTGTGTGTTTGAGGAGTGACTGTGTGTGTTTATGAGCTGTGACTGTGTGTGTTTGAGGAGTGACTGTGTGTGTATATGAGGTGTGACTGTGTGTGTTTATGAGGTGTGACTGTGTGTGTTTATGAGGTGTGACTGTGTGTGTATATGAGGTGTGACTGTGTGTGTATATGAGGTGTGACTGTGTGTGTATATGAGGTGTGACTGTGTGTGTTTATGAGGTGTGACTGTGTGTGTTTATGAGGTGTGACTGTGTGTGTACATGACATGTGACTGTGTGTGTTTATGAGGTGTGACTGTGTGTGTTTGAGGAGTGACTGTGTGTGTATATGAGGTGTGACTGTGTGTTTATGAGGTGTGACTGTGTGTGTATATGAGGTGTGACTGTGTGTGTATATGAGGTGTGACTGTGTGTGTATATGAGGTGTGACTGTGTGTGTTTATGAGGTGTGACTGTGTGTGTTTATGAGGTGTGACTGTGTGTTTATGAGGTGTGACTGTGTGTGTATATGAGGTGTGACTGTGTGTGTATATGAGGTGTGACTGTGTGTGTTTATGAGGTGTGACTGTGTGTGTTTATGAGGTGTGACTGTGTGTGTATATGAGGTGTGACTGTGTGTGTATATGAGGTGTGACTGTGTGTGTATATGAGGTGTGACTGTGTGTGTTTATGAGGTGTGACTGTGTGTGTACATGAGGTGTGACTGTGTGTGTTTATGAGGTGTGACTGTGTGTGTTTGAGGAGTGACTGTGTGTGTATATGAGGTGTGACTGTGTGTTTATGAGGTGTGACTGTGTGTGTATATGAGGTGTGACTGTGTGTGTATATGAGGTGTGACTGTGTGTGTTTATGAGGTGTGACTGTGTGTGTATATGAGGTGTGACTGTGTGTGTATATGAGGTGTGACTGTGTGTGTACATGAGGTGTGACTGTGTGTGTACATGAGGTGTGACTGTGTGTGTTTATGAGGTGTGACTGTGTGTGTTTGAGGAGTGACTGTGTGTGTATATGAGGTGTGACTGTGTGTTTATGAGGTGTGACTGTGTGTGTATATGAGGTGTGACTGTGTGTGTATATGAGGTGTGACTGTGTGTGTTTATGAGGTGTGACTGATGGAGCTCCACTGTAGGAACATTGCTGCTTTAACAGCCTCCACTCTTCTGGGAAGGCTTTCCACTAGATGTTGGGACATTGCTGGTATAACAGCCTCCACTCTTCTGGGAAGGCTTTCCACTAGATGTTGGGACATTGCTGCTATAACAGCCTCCACTCTTCTGGGAAGGCATTCCACTAGATGTTGGGACATTGCTGGTATAACAGCCTCCACTCTTCTGGGAAGACTTTCCACTAGATGTTGGGACATTGCTGCTATAACAGCCTCCACTCTTCTGGGAAGGCATTCCACTAGATGTTGGAACATTGATGCTATAACAGCCTCCACTCTTCTGGGAAGGCTTTCCACTAGATGTTGGGACATTGCTGCTATAACAGCCTCCACTCTTCTGGGAAGGCTTTCCACTAGATGTTGGGACATTGCTGCTATAACAGCCTCCACTCTTCTGGGAAGGCTTTCCACTAGATGTTGGGATATTGCTGCTATAACAGCCTCCACTCTTCTGGGAAGGCTTTCCACTAGATGTTGGGACATTGCTGCTATAACAGCCTCCACTCTTCTGGGAAGGCTTTCCACTAGATGTTGGGACATTGCTGCTATAACAGCCTCCACTCTTCTGGGAAGGCTTTCCACTAGATGTTGGAACATTGCTGCTATAACAGCCTCCACTCTTCTGGGAAGGCTTTCCACTAGATGTAGGAACATTGCTGCTATAACAGCCTCCACTCTTCTGGGAAGGCTTTCCACTAGATGTTGGAACATTGCTGCTATAACAGCCTCCACTCTTCTGGGAAGGCTTTCCACTAGATGTTGGAACATTGCTGCTATAACAGCCTCCACTCTTCTGGGAAGGCTTTCCACTAGATGTTGGAACATTGCTGCAGGGACTTGCTTCCATTCAGCCACAAGAGCATTAGTGAGGTCGGGCACCGATGTTGAGCGATTAGGCCTGGCTCGTAGTCGCCGTTCAAATTGATCCCAAATGTGTTCGGTGGGGTTAGAGGTCAGGGCTCTGTGCAGTCTTTAGTGTGTTATCTAAAAGCTTAGCAGTAAATGTCCACGTTAATTTATAGTGTAATGTCTGAGTAGTCTTATGTCCTACACTCCCCTGCAGAGCTCTGTCTCAGTCACACATATAGAGATGTCTGTCTCAGTCACACATATGAGAGAGGTCTGTCTCAGTCACACATATAGAGAGGTCTGTCTCAGTCACACATAGAGATGTCTGTCTCAGTCACACATATGAGAGGTCTGTCTCAGTCACACATGAGAGGTCTGTCTCAGTCACACATAGAGAGAGGTCTGTCTCAGTCACACATATGAGAGAGGTCTGTCTCAGTCACACATGAGAGAGGTCTGTCTCAGTCACACATAGAGAGACGTCTGTCTCAGTCACACATATGAGAGAGGTCTGTCTCAGTCACACATGAGAGAGGTCTGTCTCAGTCACACATAGAGAGACGTCTGTCTCAGTCACACATATGACTCTGGCAGAAGAGAGAGAACAAGCCTGGGGCTGGAGACTGGTCTGCTCACTATAATGCAGAAGAGAGAGAACAAGCCTGTGGCTGGAGACTGGTCTGCTCACTATAAGGCAGGAGAGAGAGAACAAGCCTGGGGCTGGAGACTGGTCTGCTCACTATAAGGCAGGAGTGAGAGAACAAGCCTGAGGCTGGAGACTGGTCTGCTCACTATAAGGCAGAAGAGAGAGAACAAGCCTAGAGGCAGCTGGAGACTGGTCTGCTCACTATAAGGCAGGAGAGAGAGAACAAGCCTGGGGCTGGAGACTGGTCTGCTCACTATAAGGCAGAAGAGAGAGAACAAGCCTAGAGGCAGCTGGAGACTGGTCTGCTCACTATAAGGCAGGACAGAGAGAACAAGCCTGGGGCTGGAGACTGGTCTGCTCACTATAAGGCAGAAGAGAGAGAACAAGCCTGGGGCTGGAGACTGGTCTGCTCACTATAAGGCAGAAGAGAGAGAACAAGCCTGGGGCTGGAGACTGGTCTGCTCACTATAAGGCAGGAGTGAGAGAACAAGCCTGAGGCTGGAGACTGGTCTGCTCACTATAAGGCAGAAGAGAGAGAATAAGCCTAGAGGCAGCTGGAGACTGGTCTGCTCACTATAAGGCAGGACAGAGAGAACAAGCCTGGGGCTGGAGACTGGTCTGCTCACTATAAGGCAGAAGAGAGAGAACAAGCCTGGGGCTGCAGACTGGTCTGCTCATTATAAGGCAGGAGAGAGAGAGAAGCCTGGGGCTGGAGACTGGTCTGCTCACTATAAGGCAGAAGAGAGAGAGAAGCCTGGGGCTGGAGACTGGTCTGCTCACTATAAGGCAGAAGAGAGAGAACAAGCCTGGGGCTGGAGACTGGTCTGCTCAATATAAGGCAGAAGAGAGAGAACAAGCCTGGGGCTGGAGACTGGTCTGCTCACTATAAGGCAGAAGAGAGAGAACAAGCCTGGGGCTGGAGGCAGCTGGAGACTTGTCTGCTCACTATAAGGCAGGAGAGAGAGAACAAGCCTGGGGCTGGAGACTGGTCTGCTCACTATAAGGCAGAAGAGAGAGAACAAGCCTGGGGCTGGAGACTGGTCTGCTCACTATAAGGCAGAAGAGAGAGAACAAGCCTGGGGCTGGAGACTGGTCTGCTCATTATAAGGCAGGAGAGAGAGAGAGCCTGGGGCTGGAGACTGGTCTGCTCACTATAAGGCAGAAGAGAGAGAGAAGCCTGGGGCTGGAGACTGGTCTGCTCACTATAAGGCAGAAGAGAGAGAACAAGCCTGGGGCTGGAGACTGGTCTGCTCACTATAAGGCAGAAGAGAGAGAACAAGCCTCAGGCTGGAGACTGGTCTGCTCAATATAAGGCAGAAGAGAGAGAGAACAAGCCTGGGGCTGGAGACTGGTCTGCTCACTATAAGGCAGAAGAGAGAGAAGCCTGGGGCTGGAGACTGGTCTGCTCATTATAAGGCAGGAGAGAGAGAGAAGCCTGGGGCTGGAGACTGGTCTGCTCACTATAAGGCAGAAGAGAGAGAGAAGCCTGGGGCTGGAGACTGGTCTGCTCACTATAAGGCAGAAGAGAGAGAGAAGCCTGGGGCTGGAGACTGGTCTGATCACTATAAGGCAGAAGAGAGAGAAGCCTGGGGCTGGAGACTGGTCTGCTCACTATAAGGCAGAAGAGAGAGAACAAGCCTCAGGCTGGAGACTGGTCTGCTCACTATAAGGCAGAAGAGAGAGAACAAGCCTGGGGCTGGAGACTGGTCTGCTCACTATAAGGCAGAAGAGAGAGAACACGCCTGGGGCTGGAGACTGGTCTGCTCACTATAAGGCAGAAGAGAGAGAACAAGCCTGGGGCTGGAGACTGGTCTGCTCACTATAAGGCAGAAGAGAGAGAACAAGCCTGGGGCTGGAGACTGGTCTGCTCATTATAAGGCAGGAGAGAGAGAGAAGCCTGGGGCTGGAGACTGGTCTGCTCACTATAAGGCAGAAGAGAGAGAAGCCTGGGGCTGGAGACTGGTCTGCTCACTATAAGGCAGAAGAGAGAGAACAAGCCTGGGGCTGGAGACTGGTCTGCTCACTATAAGGCAGAAGAGAGAGAAGCCTGGGGCTGGAGACTGGTCTGCTCACTATAAGGCAGAAGAGAGAGAACAAGCCTGGGGCAGGAGACTGGTCTGCTCACTATAAGGCAGAAGAGAGAGAACAAGCCTGGGGCTGGAGACTGGTCTGCTCACTATAAGGCAGGAGTGAGAGAACAAGCCTGAGGCTGGAGACTGGTCTGCTCACTATAAGGCAGAAGAGAGAGAACAAGCCTAGAGGCAGCTGGAGACTGGTCTGCTCACTATAAGGCAGGAGAGAGAACAAGCCTGGGGCTGGAGACTGGTCTGCTCACTATAAGGCAGAAGAGAGAGAACAAGCCTAGAGGCAGCTGGAGACTGGTCTGCTCACTATAAGGCAGGACAGAGAGAACAAGCCTGGGGCTGGAGACTGGTCTGCTCACTATAAGGCAGAAGAGAGAGAACAAGCCTGGGGCTGGAGACTGGTCTGCTCACTATAAGGCAGAAGAGAGAGAACAAGCCTGGGGCTGGAGACTGGTCTGCTCACTATAAGGCAGAAGAGAGAGAGAAGCCTGGGGCTGGAGACTGGTCTGCTCACTATAAGGCAGAAGAGAGAGAACAAGCCTGGGGCAGGAGACTGGTCTGCTCACTATAAGGCAGAAGAGAGAGAACAAACCTGGGGCTGGAGACTGGTCTGCTCAATATAAGGCAGAAGAGAGAGAACAAGCCTGGGGCTGGAGACTGGTCTGCTCACTATAAGGCAGAAGAGAGAGAACAAGCCTGGGGCTGGAGGCAGCTGGAGACTTGTCTGCTCACTATAAGGCAGGAGAGAGAGAACAAGCCTGGGGCTGGAGACTGGTCTGCTCACTATAAGGCAGAAGAGAGAACAAGCCTGGGGCTGGAGACTGGTCTGCTCACTATAAGGCAGAAGAGAGAGAACAAGCCTGGGGCTGGAGACTGGTCTGCTCATTATAAGGCA
This sequence comes from Oncorhynchus masou masou, assembly GCF_036934945.1. Classification (NCBI taxonomy): domain Eukaryota; kingdom Metazoa; phylum Chordata; class Actinopteri; order Salmoniformes; family Salmonidae; genus Oncorhynchus; species Oncorhynchus masou. The sequence goes on along the minus strand of NW_027013240.1, from coordinate 49,231 downwards.
GGAGAGAGAGAGAAGCCTGGGGCTGGAGACTGGTCTGCTCACTATAAGGCAGAAGAGAGAGAGAAGCCTGGGGCTGGAGACTGGTCTGCTCACTATAAGGCAGAAGAGAGAGAACAAGCCTGGGGCTGGAGACTGGTCTGCTCAATATAAGGCAGAAGAGAGAGAACAAGCCTGGGGCTGGAGACTGGTCTGCTCACTATAAGGCAGAAGAGAGAGAACAAGCCTGGGGCTGGAGGCAGCTGGAGACTTGTCTGCTCACTATAAGGCAGGAGAGAGAGAACAAGCCTGGGGCTGGAGACTGGTCTGCTCACTATAAGGCAGAAGAGAGAGAACAAGCCTGGGGCTGGAGACTGGTCTGCTCACTATAAGGCAGAAGAGAGAGAACAAGCCTGGGGCTGGAGACTGGTCTGCTCATTATAAGGCAGGAGAGAGAGAGAAGCCTGGGGCTGGAGACTGGTCTGCTCACTATAAGGCAGAAGAGAGAGAGAAGCCTGGGGCTGGAGACTGGTCTGCTCACTATAAGGCAGAAGAGAGAGAACAAGCCTGGGGCTGGAGACTGGTCTGCTCACTATAAGGCAGAAGAGAGAGAACAAGCCTCAGGCTGGAGACTGGTCTGCTCAATATAAGGCAGAAGAGAGAGAGAACAAGCCTGGGGCTGGAGACTGGTCTGCTCATTATAAGGCAGGAGAGAGAGAGAAGCCTGGGGCTGGAGACTGGTCTGCTCACTATAAGGCAGAAGAGAGAGAGAAGCCTGGGGCTGGAGACTGGTCTGCTCACTATAAGGCAGAAGAGAGAGAGAAGCCTGGGGCTGGAGACTGGTCTGATCACTATAAGGCAGAAGAGAGAAGCCTGGGGCTGGAGACTGGTCTGCTCACTATAAGGCAGAAGAGAGAGAACAAGCCTCAGGCTGGAGACTGGTCTGCTCACTATAAGGCAGAAGAGAGAGAACAAGCCTGGGGCTGGAGACTGGTCTGCTCACTATAAGGCAGAAGAGAGAGAACACGCCTGGGGCTGGAGACTGGTCTGCTCACTATAAGGCAGAAGAGAGAGAACAAGCCTGGGGCTGGAGACTGGTCTGCTCACTATAAGGCAGAAGAGAGAGAACAAGCCTGGGGCTGGAGACTGGTCTGCTCATTATAAGGCAGGAGAGAGAGAGAAGCCTGGGGCTGGAGACTGGTCTGCTCACTATAAGGCAGAAGAGAGAGAGAAGCCTGGGGCTGGAGACTGGTCTGCTCACTATAAGGCAGAAGAGAGAGAACAAGCCTGGGGCTGGAGACTGGTCTGCTCACTATAAGGCAGAAGAGAGAGAAGCCTGGGGCTGGAGACTGGTCTGCTCACTATAAGGCAGAAGAGAGAGAACAAGCCTGGGGCAGGAGACTGGTCTGCTCACTATAAGGCAGAAGAGAGAGAACAAGCCTGGGGCTGGAGACTGGTCTGCTCACTATAAGGCAGGAGTGAGAGAACAAGCCTGAGGCTGGAGACTGGTCTGCTCACTATAAGGCAGAAGAGAGAGAACAAGCCTAGAGGCAGCTGGAGACTGGTCTGCTCACTATAAGGCAGGAGAGAGAGAACAAGCCTGGGGCTGGAGACTGGTCTGCTCACTATAAGGCAGAAGAGAGAGAACAAGCCTAGAGGCAGCTGGAGACTGGTCTGCTCACTATAAGGCAGGACAGAGAGAACAAGCCTGGGGCTGGAGACTGGTCTGCTCACTATAAGGCAGAAGAGAGAGAACAAGCCTGGGGCTGGAGACTGGTCTGCTCACTATAAGGCAGAAGAGAGAGAACAAGCCTGGGGCTGGAGACTGGTCTGCTCACTATAAGGCAGAAGAGAGAGAGAAGCCTGGGGCTGGAGACTGGTCTGCTCACTATAAGGCAGAAGAGAGAGAACAAGCCTGGGGCAGGAGACTGGTCTGCTCACTATAAGGCAGAAGAGAGAGAACAAACCTGGGGCTGGAGACTGGTCTGCTCAATATAAGGCAGAAGAGAGAGAACAAGCCTGGGGCTGGAGACTGGTCTGCTCACTATAAGGCAGAAGAGAGAGAACAAGCCTGGGGCTGGAGGCAGCTGGAGACTGGTCTGCTCACTATAAGGCAGGAGAGAGAACAAGCCTGGGGCTGGAGACTGGTCTGCTCACTATAAGGCAGAAGAGAGAGAACAAGCCTGGGGCTGGAGACTGGTCTGCTCACTATAAGGCAGAAGAGAGAGAACAAGCCTGGGGCTGGAGACTGGTCTGCTCATTATAAGGCAGGAGAGAGAGAAAGCCTGGGGCTGGAGACTGGTCTGCTCACTATAAGGCAGAAGAGAGAGAGAAGCCTGGGGCTGGAGACTGGTCTGCTCACTATAAGGCAGAAGAGAGAGAACAAGCCTGGGGCTGGAGACTGGTCTGCTCAATATAAGGCAGAAGAGAGAGAACAAGCCTGGGGCTGGAGACTGGTCTGCTCACTATAAGGCAGAAGAGAGAGAACAAGCCTGGGGCTGGAGACTGGTCTGCTCACTATAAGGCAGAAGAGAGAACAAGCCTGGGGCTGGAGACTGGTCTGGTCACTATAAGGCAGAAGAGAGAGAACAAGCCTGGGGCTGGAGACTGGTCTGCTCACTATAAGGCAGAAGAGAGAGAACAAGCCTGGGGCTGGAGACTGGTCTGCTCACTATAAGGCAGAAGAGAGAGAACAAGCCTGGGGCTGGAGACTGGTCTGCTCACTATAATGCAGAAGAGAGAGAACAAGCCTGGGGCTGGAGACTGGTCTGCTCACTATAAGGCAGAAGAGAGAGAACAAGCCTGGGGCTGGAGACTGGTCTGCTCACTATAAGGCAGGAGTGAGAGAACAAGCCTGAGGCTGGAGACTGGTATGCTCACTATAAGGCAGAAGAGAGAGAACAAGCCTAGAGGCAGCTGGAGACTGGTCTGCTCACTATAAGGCAGGAGAGAGAGAACAAGCCTGGGGCTGGAGACTGGTCTGCTCACTATAAGGCAGAAGAGAGAGAACAAGCCTAGAGGCAGCTGGAGACTGGTCTGCTCACTATAAGGCAGGACAGAGAGAACAAGCCTGGGGCTGGAGACTGGTCTGCTCACTATAAGGCAGAAGAGAGAGAACAAGCCTGGGGCAGGAGACTGGTCTGCTCACTATAAGGCAGAAGAGAGAGAACAAGCCTGGGCTGGAGACTGGTCTGCTCATTATAAGGCAGGAGAGAGAGAGAGCCTGGGGCTGGAGACTGGTCTGCTCACTATAAGGCAGAAGAGAGAGAAGCCTGGGGCTGGAGACTGGTCTGCTCACTATAAGGCAGAAGAGAGAGAACAAGCCTGGGGCTGGAGACTGGTCTGCTCATTATAAGGCAGGAGAGAGAGAAGCCTGGGGCTGGAGACTGGTCTGCTCACTATAAGGCAGAAGAGAGAGAAGCCTGGGGCTGGAGACTGGTCTGCTCACTATAAGGCAGAAGAGAGAGAGAAGCCTGGGGCTGGAGACTGGTCTGCTCACTATAAGGCAGAAGAGAGAGAACAAGCCTGGGGCTGGAGACTGGTCTGCTCACTATAAGGCAGAAGAGAGAGAACAAGCCTGGGGCAGGAGACTGGTCTGCTCACTATAAGGCAGAAGAGAGAGAACAAGCCTGGGGCTGGAGACTGGTCTGCTCACTATAATGCAGAAGAGAGAGAACAAGCCTGGGGCTGGAGACTGGTCTGCTCACTATAATGCAGAAGAGAGAGAACAAGCCTGGGGCTGGAGACTGGTCTGCTCACTATAAGGCAGGAGTGAGAGAACAAGCCTAGAGGCAGCTGGAGACTGGTCTGCTCACTATAAGGCAGGACAGAGAGAACAAGCCTGGGGCTGGAGACTGGTCTGCTCACTATAAGGCAGAAGAGAGAGAACAAGCCTGGGGCTGGAGACTGGTCTGCTCACTATAAGGCAGAAGAGAGAGAACAAGCCTTGGGCTGGAGGCAGCTGGAGACTTGTCTGCTCACTATAAGGCAGGAGAGAGAGAACAAGCCTGGGGCTGGAGACTGGTCTGCTCACTATAAGGCAGAAGAGAGAGAACAAGCCTGGGGCTGGAGACTGGTCTGCTCACTATAAGGCAGAAGAGAGAGAACAAGCCTGGGGCAGGAGACTGGTCTGCTCACTATAAGGCAGAAGAGAGAGAACAAGCCTGGGGCTGGAGACTGGTCTGCTCACTATAAGGCAGAAGAGAGAGAACAAGCCTGGGGCTGGAGACTGGTCTGCTCACTATAAGGCAGAAGAGAGAGAACAAGCCTTGGGCTGGAGGCAGCTGGAGACTTGTCTGCTCACTATAAGGCAGGAGAGAGAGAACAAGCCTGGGGCTGGAGACTGGTCTGCTCACTATAAGGCAGAAGAGAGAGAACAAGCCTGGGGCTGGAGACTGGTCTGCTCACTATAAGGCAGGAGTGAGAGAACAAGCCTGAGGCTGGAGACTGGTCTGCTCACTATAAGGCAGAAGAGAGAGAACAAGCCTAGAGGCAGCTGGAGACTGGTCTGCTCACTATAAGGCAGGAGAGAGAGAACAAGCCTGGGGCTGGAGACTGGTCTGCTCACTATAAGGCAGAAGAGAGAGAACAAGCCTGGGGCAGGAGACTGGTCTGCTCACTATAAGGCAGAAGAGAGAGAACAAGCCTGGGGCTGGAGACTGGTCTGCTCACTATAAGGCAGAAGAGAGAGAACAAGCCTGGGGCTGGAGACTGGTCTGCTCACTATAAGGCAGAAGAGAGAGAACAAGCCTGTGGCTGGAGACTGGTCTGCTCACTATAAGGCAGAAGAGAGAGAACAAGCCTGTGGCTGGAGACTGGTCTTCTCACTATAAGGCAGAAGAGAGAGAACAAGCCTGGGGCTGGAGACTGGTCTGCTCACTATAAGGCAGGAGTGAGAGAACAAGCCTGAGGCTGGAGACTGGTCTGCTCACTATAAGGCAGAAGAGAGAGAACAAGCCTAGAGGCAGCTGGAGACTGGTCTGCTCACTATAAGGCAGGACAGAGAGAACAAGCCTGGGGCTGGAGACTGGTCTGCTCACTATAAGGCAGAAGAGAGAGAACAAGCCTGGGGCTGGAGACTGGTCTGCTCACTATAAGGCAGAAGAGAGAGAACAAGCCTGGGGCTGGAGACTGGTCTGCTCACTATAAGGCAGAAGAGAGAGAGAAGCCTGGGGCTGGAGACTGGTCTGCTCACTATAAGGCAGAAGAGAGAGAACAAGCCTGGGGCAGGAGACTGGTCTGCTCACTATAAGGCAGAAGAGAGAGAACAAGCCTGGGGCTGGAGACTGGTCTGCTCATTATAAGGCAGGAGAGAGAGAGAAGCCTGGGGCTGGAGACTGGTCTGCTCACTATAAGGCAGAAGAGAGAGAGAAGCCTGGGACTGGAGACTGGTCTGCTCACTATAAGGCAGAAGAGAGAGAACAAGCCTGGGGCTGGAGACTGGTCTGCTCATTATAAGGCAGGAGAGAGAGAGAAGCCTGGGGCTGGAGACTGGTCTGCTCACTATAAGGCAGAAGAGAGAGAGAAGCCTGGGGCTGGAGACTGGTCTGCTCACTATAAGGCAGAAGAGAGAGAACAAGCCTGGGGCTGGAGACTGGTCTGCTCACTATAAGGCAGAAGAGAGAGAACAAGCCTGGGGCTGGAGACTGGTCTGCTCACTATAAGGCAGAAGAGAGAGAACAAGCCTGGGGCTGGAGGCAGCTGGAGACTGGTCTGCTCACTATAAGGCAGGAGAGAGAGAACAAGCCTGGGGCTGGAGACTGGTCTCCTCACTATAAGGCAGAAGAGAGAGAACAAGCCTGGGGCTGGAGACTGTTCTGCTCACTATAAGGCAGAAGAGAGAGAACAAGCCTGGGGCTGGAGGCAGCTGGAGACTGGTCTGCTCACTATAAGGCAGGAGAGAGAGAACAAGCCTGGGGCTGGAGACTGTTCTGCTCACTATAAGGCAGAAGAGAGAGAACAAGCCTGGGGCTGGAGACTGGTCTGCTCACTATAATGCAGAAGAGAGAGAACAAGCCTGGGACTGGAGACTGGTCTGCTCACTATAATGCAGAAGAGAGAGAACAAGCCTGGGGCTGGAGACTGGTCTGCTCACTATAAGGCAGGAGTGAGAGAACAAGCCTGAGGCTGGAGACTGGTCTGCTCACTATAAGGCAGAAGAGAGAGAACAAGCCTAGAGGCAGCTGGAGACTGGTCTGCTCACTATAAGGCAGGACAGAGAGAACAAGCCTGGGGCTGGAGACTGGTCTGCTCACTATAAGACAGAAGAGAGAGAACAAGCCTGGGGCTGGAGACTGGTATGCTCATTATAAGGCAGGAGAGAGAGAGAAGCCTGGGGCTGGAGACTGGTCTGCTCACTATAAGGCAGAAGAGAGAGAGAAGCCTGGGGCTGGAGACTGGTCTGCTCACTATAAGGCAGAAGAGAGAGAACAAGCCTGGGGCTGGAGGCAGCTGGAGACTTGTCTGCTCACTATAAGGCAGGAGAGAGAGAACAAGCCTGGGGCTGGAGACTGGTCTGCTCACTATAAGGCAGAAGAGAGAGAACAAGCCTGGGGCTGGAGACTGGTCTGCTCACTATAAGGCAGAAGAGAGAGAACAAGCTTGGGGCTGGAGACTGGTCTGCTCACTATAAGGCAGAAGAGAGAGAGAAGCCTGGGGCTGGAGACTGGTCTGCTCACTATAAGGCAGAAGAGAGAGAGAAGCCTGGGGCTGGAGACTGGTCTGCTCACTATAAGGCAGAAGAGAGAGAACAAGCCTGGGGCTGGAGACTGGTCTGCTCACTATAAGGCAGAAGAGAGAGAACAAGCTTCGGGCTGGAGACTGGTCTGCTCACTACAAGGCAGAAGAGAGAGAACAAGCCTGGGGATGGAGCCAGCTGGAGACTGGTCTGCTCACTATAAGGCAGGAGAGAGAACAAGCCTGGGGCTGGAGACTGGTCTGCTCACTATAAGGCAGAAGAGAGAGAACAAGCCTGGGGCTGGAGACTGGTCTGCTCACTATAAGGCAGAAGAGAGAGAGAAGCCTGGGGCTGGAGACTGGTCTGCTCACTATAAGGCAGAAGAGAGAGAACAAGCCTGTGATAAGGCAGAAGAGAGAGAGAAGCCTGGGGCTGGAGACTGGTCTGCTCACTATAAGGCAGAAGAGAGAGAGAAGCCTGGGGCTGGAGACTGGTCTGCTCACTATAAGGCAGAAGAGAGAGAACAAGCCTGGGGCTGGAGACTGGTCTGCTCACTATAAGGCAGGAGAGAGAGAACAAGCCTGGGGCTGGAGGCAGCTGGAGACTTGTCTGCTCACTATAAGGCAGAAGAGAGAGAACAAGCCTGGGGCTGGAGACTGGTCTGCTCACTATAAGGCAGGAGTGAGAGAACAAGCCTGAGGCTGGAGACTGGTCTGCTCACTATAAGGCAGAAGAGAGAGAACAAGCCTAGAGGCAGCTGGAGACTGGTCTGCTCACTATAAGGCAGGAGAGAGAGAACAAGCCTGGGGCTGGAGACTGGTCTGCTCACTATAAGGCAGAAGAGAGAGAACAAGCCTGGGGCAGGAGACTGGTCTGCTCACTATAAGGCAGAAGAGAGAGAACAAGCCTGGGGCTGGAGACTGGTCTGCTCACTATAAGGCAGAAGAGAGAGAACAAGCCTGGGGCTGGAGACTGGTCTGCTCACTATAAGGCAGAAGAGAGAGAACAAGCCTGGGGCTGGAGACTGGTCTGATCACTATAAGGCAGAAGAGAGAGAACAAGCCTGTGGCTGGAGACTGGTCTGCTCACTATAAGGCAGAAGAGAGAGAACAAGCCTGTGGCTGGAGACTGGTCTGCTCACTATAAGGCAGAAGAGAGAGAACAAGCCTGGGGCTGGAGACTGGTCTGCTCACTATAAGGCAGAAGAGAGAGAACAAGCCTGGGGCTGGAGACTGGTCTGATCACTATAAGGCAGAAGAGAGAGAACAAGCCTGTGGCTGGAGACTGGTCTGCTCACTATAAGGCAGAAGAGAGAGAACAAGCCTGTGGCTGGAGACTGGTCTGCTCACTATAAGGCAGAAGAGAGAGAACAAGCCTGGGGCTCGAGGCAGCTGGAGACTGGTCTGCTCACTATAAGGCAGAAGAGAGAGAACAAGCCTGTGGCTGGAGACTGGTCTGCTCACTATAAGGCAGAAGAGAGAGAACAAGCCTGTGGCTGGAGACTGGTCTGCTCACTATAAGGCAGAAGAGAGAGAACAAGCCTGGGGCTGGAGACTGGTCTGCTCACTATAAGGCAGGAGTGAGAGAACAAGCCTGAGGCTGGAGACTGGTCTGCTCACTATAAGGCAGAAGAGAGAGAACAAGCCTAGAGGCAGCTGGAGACTGGTCTGCTCACTATAAGGCAGGACAGAGAGAACAAGCCTGGGGCTGGAGACTGGTCTGCTCACTATAAGGCAGGAGAGAGAGAACAAGCCTGGGGCTGGAGACTGGTCTGCTCACTATAAGGCAGAAGAGAGAGAACAAGCCTAGAGGTAGCTGGAGACTGGTCTGCTCACTATAAGGCAGGACAGAGAGAACAAGCCTGGGGCTGGAGACTGGTCTGCTCACTATAAGGCAGAAGAGAGAGAACAAGCCTGGGGCTGGAGACTGGTCTGCTCACTATAAGGCAGAAGAGAGAGAACAAGCCTGGGGCTGGAGGCAGCTGGAGACTGGTCTGCTCACTATAAGGCAGAAGAGAGAGAACAAGCCTGGGGCTGGAGACTGGTCTGCTCACTATAAGGCAGAATAGAGAGAACAAGCCTCAGGCTGGAGACTGGTCTGCTCACTATAAGGCAGAAGAGAAGAACAAGCCTGTGGCTGGAGACTGGTCTGCTCACTATAAGGCAGAAGAGAGAGAACAAGCCTGGGGCTGGAGACTGGTCTGCTCACTATAAGGCAGAAGAGAGAGAACAAGCCTGGGGCTGGAGACTGGTCGGCTCACTATAAGGCAGAAGAGAGAGAACAAGCCTGGGGCTGGAGACTGGTCTGCTCACTATAAGGCAGAAGAGAGAGAACAAGCCTGGGGCTGGAGACTGGTCTGCTCACTATAAGGCAGAAGAGAGAGAACAAGCCTGGGGCTGGAGACTGGTCTGCTCACTATAAGGCAGAAGAGAGAGAACAAGCCTGGGGCTGGAGACTGGTCTGATCACTATAAGGCAGAAGAGAGAGAACAAGCCTGGGGCTGGAGACTGGTCTGCTCACTATAAGGCAGAAGAGAGAGAACAAGCCTGGGGCTGGAGACTGGTCTGCTCACTATAAGGCAGAAGAGAGAGAACAAGCCTGGGGCTGGAGACTGGTCTGCTCACTATAAGGCAGAAGAGAGAGAACAAGCCTGGGGCTGGAGACTGGTCTGCTCACTATAAGGCAGAAGAGAGAGAACAAGCCTGGGGCTGGAGACTGGTCTGCTCACTATAAGGCAGAAGAGAGAACAAGCCTGGGGCTGGAGACTGGTCTGCTCACTATAAGGCAGAAGAGAGAGAACAAGCCTGGGGCTGGAGACTGGTCTGATCACTATAAGGCAGAAGAGAGAGAACAAGCCTGGGGCTGGAGACTGATCTGCTCACTATAAGGCAGAATAGAGAACAAGCCTGGGGCTGGAGACTGGTCTGCTCACTATAAGGCAGAAGAGAGAGAACAAGCCTGGGGCAGGAGACTGGTCTGGTCACTACAAGGCAGAAGAGAGAGAACAAGCCTGGGGCTGGAGGCAGCTGGAGACTGGTCTGGTCACTACAAGGCAGGAGAGAGAGAACAAGCCTGGGGCTGGAGACTGATCTGCTCACTATAAGGCAGAAGAGAGAGAACAAGCCTGGGGCTGGAGACTGGTCTGGTCACTACAAGGCAGGAGAGAGAGAACAAGCCTGGGGCTGGAGACTGGTCTGCTCACTATAAGGCAGAAGAGAGAGAACAAGCCTGGGGCTGGAGACTGGTCTGCTCACTATAAGGCAGAAGAGAGAGAACAAGCCTGGGGCTGGAGACTGGTCTGCTCACTATAAGGCAGAAGAGAGAGAACAAGCTTCGGGCTGGAGACTGGTCTGATCACTATAAGGCAGAAGAGAGAGAACAAGCCTGGGGCTGGAGACTGGTCTGCTCACTATAAGGAAGAAGAGAGAGAACAAGCCTGGGGCTGGAGACTTGTCTGCTCAATATAAGGCAAAAGAGAGAGAACAAGCCTGGGGCTGGAGACTGGTCTGCTCACTATAAGGCAGAAGAGAGAGAACAAGCCTGGGGCTGGAGACTGGTCTGCTCACTATAAGGCAGAAGAGAGAGAACAAGCCTGGGGCTGGAGACTGGTCTCCTCACTATAAGGCAGAAGAGAGAGAACAAGCCTGTGGCTGGAGACTGGTCTGCTCACTATAAGGCAGAAGAGAGAGAACAAGCCTGGGGCTGGAGACTGGTCTGCTCACTATAAGGCAGAAGAGAGAGAACAAGCCTGGGGCTGGAGACTGGTCTGCTCACTATAAGGCAGAAGAGAGAGAACAGGCCTGGGGCTGGAGACTGGTCTGCTCACTATAAGGCAGAAGAGAGAGAACAAGCCTGGGGCAGGAGACTGGTCTGCTCACTATAAGGCAGAAGAGAGAGAACAAGCCTGGGGCTGGAGGCAGCTGGAGACTGGTCTGCTCACTATAAGGCAGGAGAGAGAACAAGCCTGGGGCTGGAGACTGGTCTGCTCACTATAAGGCAGAAGAGAGAGAACAAGCCTGGGGCTGGAGACTGGTCTGCTCACTACAAGGCAGAAGAGAGAGAACAAGCCTGGGGCTGGAGACTGGTCTGCTCACTATAAGGCAGAAGAGAGAGAACAAGCCTGGGGCTGGAGACTGGTCTGCTCACTATAAGGCAGAAGAGAGAGAACAAGCCTGGGGCTGGAGACTGGTCTGATCACTATAAGGCAGAAGAGAGAGAACAAGCCTGGGGCTGGAGACTGGTCTGCTCACTATAAGGCAGAAGAGAGAGAACAAGCCTGGGGCTGGAGACTGGTCTGCTCACTATAAGGCAGAAGAGAGAGAACAAGCTTCGGGCTGGAGACTGGTCTGATCACTATAAGGCAGAAGAGAGAGAACAAGCCTGGGGCTGGAGACTGGTCTGCTCACTATAAGGAAGAAGAGAGAGAACAAGCCTGGGGCTGGAGACTTGTCTGCTCAATATAAGGCAAAGAGAGAGAACAAGCCTGGGGCTGGAGACTGGTCTGCTCACTATAAGGCAGAAGAGAGAGAACAAGCCTGGGGCTGGAGACTGGTCTGCTCACTATAAGGCAGAAGAGAGAGAACAAGCCTGGGGCTGGAGACTGGTCTCCTCACTATAAGGCAGAAGAGAGAGAACAAGCCTGTGGCTGGAGACTGGTCTGCTCACTATAAGGCAGAAGAGAGAGAACAAGCCTGGGGCTGGAGACTGGTCTGCTCACTATAAGGCAGAAGAGAGAGAACAAGCCTGGGGCTGGAGACTGGTCTGCTCACTATAAGGCAGAAGAGAGAGAACAGGCCTGGGGCTGGAGACTGGTCTGCTCACTATAAGGCAGAAGAGAGAGAACAAGCCTGGGGCAGGAGACTGGTCTGCTCACTATAAGGCAGAAGAGAGAGAACAAGCCTGGGGCTGGAGGCAGCTGGAGACTGGTCTGCTCACTATAAGGCAGGAGAGAGAACAAGCCTGGGGCTGGAGACTGGTCTGCTCACTATAAGGCAGAAGAGAGAGAACAAGCCTGGGGCTGGAGACTGGTCTGCTCACTACAAGGCAGAAGAGAGAGAACAAGCCTGGGGCTGGAGACTGGTCTGCTCACTATAAGGCAGAAGAGAGAGAACAAGCCTGGGGCTGGAGACTGGTCTGCTCACTATAAGGCAGAAGAGAGAGAACAAGCCTGGGGCTGGAGACTGGTCTGATCACTATAAGGCAGAAGAGAGAGAACAAGCCTGGGGCTGGAGACTGGTCTGCTCACTATAAGGCAGAAGAGAGAGAACAAGCCTGGGGCTGGAGACTGGTCTGCTCACTATAAGGCAGAAGAGAGAGAACAAGCCTGGGGCTGGAGACTGGTCTGCTCACTATAAGGCAGAAGAGAGAGAACAAGCCTGGGGCTGGAGACTGGTCTGCTCACTATAAGGCAGAAGAGAGAGAACAAGCCTGGGGCTGGAGACTGGTCTGCTCACTATAAGGCAGAAGAGAGAGAACAAGCCTGGGGCTGGAGGCAGCTGGAGACTGGTCTGCTCACTATAAGGCAGAAGAGAGAGGACAAGCCCGGGGCTGGAGACTGGTCTGCTCACTATAAGGCAGAAGAGAGAGAACAAGCCTGGGGCTGGAGACTGGTCTGATCACTATAAGGCAGAAGAGAGAAACAAGCCTGGGGCTGGAGACTGGTCTCCTCACTATAAGGCAGAAGAGAGAGAACAAGCCTGGGGCTGGAGACTGGTCTGATCACTATAAGGCAGAAGAGAGAGAACAAGCCTGGGGCTGGAGGCAGCTGGAGACTGGTCTGCTCACTATAAGGCAGAAGAGAGAGAACAAGCCTGGGGCTGGAGACTGGTCTGCTCACTATAAGGCAGAAGAGAGAGAACAAGCCTGGGGCTGGAGACTGGTCTGCTCACTATAAGGCAGAAGAGAGAGAACAAGCCTGGGGCTGGAGACTGGTCTGCTCACTATAAGGCAGAAGAGAACAAGCCTGGGGCTGGAGACTGGTCTGCCCACTATAAGGCAGAAGAGAGAGAACAAGCCTGGGGCTGGAGACTGGTCTGCTCACTATAAGGCAGAAGAGAGAGAACAAGCCTGGGGCTGGAGACTGGTCTGATCACTATAAGGCAGAAGAGAGAGAACAAGCCTGGGGCTGGAGACTGGTCTGCTCACTATAAGGCAGAAGAGAACAAGCCTGGGGCTGGAGACTGGTCTGATCACTATAAGGCAGAAGAGAGAGAACAAGCCTGGGGCTGGAGACTGGTCTCCTCACTATAAGGCAGAAGAGAGAGAACAAGCCTGGGGCTGGAGACTGGTCTGATCACTATAAGGCAGAAGAGAGAGAACAAGCCTGGGGCTGGAGGCAGCTGGAGACTGGTCTGCTCACTATAAGGCAGAAGAGAGAGAACAAGCCTGGGGCTGGAGACTGGTCTGCTCACTATAAGGCAGAAGAGAGAGAACAAGCCTGGGGCTGGAGACTGGTCTGCTCACTATAAGGCAGAAGAGAGAGAACAAGCCTGGGGCTGGAGACTGGTCTGCTCACTATAAGGCAGAAGAGAGAGAACAAGCCTGGGGCTGGAGACTGGTCTGGTCTGCTCACTATAAGGCAGAAGAGAGAGAACAAGCCTGGGGCTGGAGACTGGTCTGCTCACTAGAAGGCAGAAGAGAGAGAACAAGCCTGGGGCTGGAGACTGGTCTGCTCACTATAAGGCAGAAGAGAGAGAACAAGCCTGGGGCTGGAGACTGGTCTGCTCACTATAAGGCAGAAGAGAGAGAACAATCCTGGGGCTGGAGACTGGTCTGCTCACTATAAGGCAGAAGAGAGAGAACAAGCCTGGGGCTGGAGACTGGTCTGCTCACTATAAGGCAGAAGAGAGAGAACAAGCCTGGGGCTGGAGACTGGTCTGCTCACTATAAGGCAGAAGAGAGAGAACAAGCCTGGGGCTGGAGACTGGTCTGATCACTATAAGGCAGAAGAGAGAGAACAAGCCTGGGGCTGGAGACTGGTCTGCTCACTATAAGGCAGAAGAGAACAAGCCTGGGGCTGGAGACTGGTCTGCCCACTATAAGGCAGAAGAGAGAGAACAAGCCTGGGGCTGGAGACTGGTCTGCTCACTATAAGGCAGAAGAGAGAGAACAAGCCTGGGGCTGGAGGCAGCTGGAGACTGGTCTGCTCACTATAAGGCAGAAGAGAGAGAACAAGCCCGGGGCTGGAGACTGGTCTGCTCACTATAAGGCAGAAGAGAGAGAACAAGCCTGGGGCTGGAGACTGGTCTGATCACTATAAGGCAGAAGAGAGAGAACAAGCCTGGGGCTGGAGACTGGTCTCCTCACTATAAGGCAGAAGAGAGAGAACAAGCCTGGGGCTGGAGACTGGTCTGATCACTATAAGGCAGAAGAGAGAGAACAAGCCTGGGGCTGGAGGCAGCTGGAGACTGGTCTGCTCACTATAAGGCAGAAGAGAGAGAACAAGCCTGGGGCTGGAGACTGGTCTGCTCACTATAAGGCAGAAGAGAGAGAACAAGCCTGGGGCTGGAGACTGGTCTGCTCACTATAAGGCAGAAGAGAGAGAACAAGCCTGGGGCTGGAGACTGGTCTGCTCACTATAAGGCAGAAGAGAGAGAACAAGCCTGGGGCTGGAGACTGGTCTGCTCACTAGAAGGCAGAAGAGAGAGAACAAGCCTGGGGCTGGAGACTGGTCTGCTCACTATAAGGCAGAAGAGAGAGAACAAGCCTGGGGCTGGAGACTGGTCTGCTCACTATAAGGCAGAAGAGAGAGAACAAGCCTGGGGCTGGAGACTGGTCTGCTCACTAGAAGGCAGAAGAGAGAGAACAAGCCTGGGGCTGGAGACTGGTCTGCTCACTATAAGGCAGAAGAGAGAGAACAAGCCTGGGGCTGGAGACTGGTCTGCTCACTATAAGGCAGAAGAGAGAGAACAAGCCTGGGGCTGGAGACTGGTCTGCTCACTATAAGGCAGAAGAGAGAGAACAAGCCTGGGGCTGGAGACTGGTCTGCTCACTATAAGGCAGAAGAGAGAGAACAAGCCTGGGGCTGGAGACTGGTCTGCTCACTATAAGGCAGAAGAGAGAGAACAAGCCTGGGGCTGGAGACTGGTCTGATCACTATAAGGCAGAAGAGAGAGAACAAGCCTGGGGCTGGAGACTGGTCTGCTCACTATAAGGCAGAAGAGAACAAGCCTGGGGCTGGAGACTGGTCTGCCCACTATAAGGCAGAAGAGAGAGAACAAGCCTGGGGCTGGAGACTGGTCTGCTCACTATAAGGCAGAAGAGAGAGAACAAGCCTGGGGCTGGAGGCAGCTGGAGACTGGTCTGCTCACTATAAGGCAGAAGAGAGAGACAAGCCCGGGGCTGGAGACTGGTCTGCTCACTATAAGGCAGAAGAGAGAGAACAAGCCTGGGGCTGGAGACTGGTCTGATCACTATAAGGCAGAAGAGAGAGAACAAGCCTGGGGCTGGAGACTGGTCTCCTCACTATAAGGCAGAAGAGAGAGAACAAGCCTGGGGCTGGAGACTGGTCTGATCACTATAAGGCAGAAGAGAGAGAACAAGCCTGGGGCTGGAGGCAGCTGGAGACTGGTCTGCTCACTATAAGGCAGAAGAGAGAGAACAAGCCTGGGGCTGGAGACTGGTCTGCTCACTATAAGGCAGAAGAGAGAGAACAAGCCTGGGGCTGGAGACTGGTCTGCTCACTATAAGGCAGAAGAGAGAGAACAAGCCTGGGGCTGGAGACTGGTCTGCTCACTAGAAGGCAGAAGAGAGAGAACAAGCCTGGGGCTGGAGACTGGTCTGCTCACTATAAGGCAGAAGAGAGAGAACAAGCCTGGGGCTGGAGACTGGTCTGCTCACTATAAGGCAGAAGAGAGAGAACAAGCCTGGGGCTGGAGACTGGTCTGCTCACTATAAGGCAGAAGAGAGAGAACAAGCCTGGGGCTGGAGACTGGTCTGCTCACTATAAGGCAGAAGAGAGAGAACAAGCCTGGGGCTGGAGACTGGTCTGCTCACTATAAGGCAGAAGAGAGAGAACAAGCCTGGGGCTGGAGACTGGTCTGATCACTATAAGGCAGAAGAGAGAGAACAAGCCTGGGGCTGGAGACTGGTCTGCTCACTATAAGGCAGAAGAGAACAAGCCTGGGGCTGGAGACTGGTCTGCCCACTATAAGGCAGAAGAGAGAGAACAAGCCTGGGGCTGGAGACTGGTCTGCTCACTATAAGGCAGAAGAGAGAGAACAAGCCTGGGGCTGGAGGCAGCTGGAGACTGGTCTGCTCACTATAAGGCAGAAGAGAGAGGACAAGCCCGGGGCTGGAGACTGGTCTGCTCACTATAAGGCAGAAGAGAGAGAACAAGCCTGGGGCTGGAGACTGGTCTGATCACTATAAGGCAGAAGAGAGAGAACAAGCCTGGGGCTGGAGACTGGTCTCCTCACTATAAGGCAGAAGAGAGAGAACAAGCCTGGGGCTGGAGACTGGTCTGATCACTATAAGGCAGAAGAGAGAGAACAAGCCTGGGGCTGGAGGCAGCTGGAGACTGGTCTGCTCACTATAAGGCAGAAGAGAGAGAACAAGCCTGGGGCTGGAGACTGGTCTGCTCACTATAAGGCAGAAGAGAGAGAACAAGCCTGGGGCTGGAGACTGGTCTGCTCACTATAAGGCAGAAGAGAGAGAACAAGCCTGGGGCTGGAGACTGGTCTGCTCACTATAAGGCAGAAGAGAGAGAACAAGCCTGGGGCTGGAGACTGGTCTGCTCACTATAAGGCAGAAGAGAGAGAACAAGCCTGGGGCTGGAGACTGGTCTGCTCACTATAAGGCAGAAGAGAGAGAACAAGCCTGGGGCTGGAGACTGGTCTGCTCACTATAAGGCAGAAGAGAGAGAACAAGCCTGGGGCTGGAGACTGGTCTGCTCACTATAAGGCAGAAGAGAGAGAACAAGCCTGGGGCTGGAGACTGGTCTGATCACTATAAGGCAGAAGAGAGAGAACAAGCCTGGGGCTGGAGACTGGTCTGCTCACTATAAGGCAGAAGAGAGAGAACAAGCTGCCCTCCTGGAGACTGGTCTGCTCACTATAAGGCAGAAGAGAGAGAACAAGCCTGGGGCTGGAGACTGGTCTGCTCACTATAAGGCAGAAGAGAGAGAACACGCCTGGGGCTGGAGGCAGCTGGAGACTGGTCTGCTCACTATAAGGCAGAAGAGAGAGAACAAGCCCGGGGCTGGAGACTGGTCTGCTCACTATAAGGCAGAAGAGAGAGAACAAGCCTGGGGCTGGAGACTGGTCTGATCACTATAAGGCAGAAGAGAGAGAACAAGCCTGGGGCTGGAGACTGGTCTCCTCACTATAAGGCAGAAGAGAGAGAACAAGCCTGGGGCTGGAGACTGGTCTGATCACTATAAGGCAGAAGAGAGAGAACAAGCCTGGGGCTGGAGGCAGCTGGAGACTGGTCTGCTCACTATAAGGCAGAAGAGAGAGAACAAGCCCGGGGCTGGAGACTGGTATGCTCACTATAAGGCAGAGGAGAGAGAACAAGCCTGGGGCTGGAGACTGGTCTGCTCACTATAAAGCAAAAGAGAGAGAACAAGCCTGGGGCTGGAGACTGGTCTGCTCACTATAAGGCAGAAGAGAGAGAACAAGCCTGGGGCTGGAGACTGGTGTGCTCACTATAAGGCAGAAGAGAGAGAACAAGCCTGGGGCTGGAGACTGGTCTGCTCACTATAAGGCAGAAGAGAGAGAACAAGCCTGGGGCTGGAGACTGGTCTGCTCACTATAAGGCAGAAGAGAGAGAAAAGCCTGGGGCTGGAGACTGGTCTGCTCACTATAAGGCAGAAGAGAGAGAACAAGCCTGGGGCTGGAGACTGGTCTGCTCACTATAAGGCAGAAGAGAGAGAACAAGCCTGGGGCTGGAGGCAGCTGGAGACTGGTCTGCTCACTATAAGGCAGAAGAGAGAGAACAAGCCTGGGGCTGGAGACTGGTCTGCTCACTATAAGGCAGAAGAGAGAGAACAAGCCTGGGGCTGGAGACTGGTCTCCTCACTATAAGGCAGAAGAGAGAGAACAAGCCTGGGGCTGGAGACTGGTCTGATCACTATAAGGCAGAAGAGAGAGAACAAGCCTGGGGCTGGAGACTGGTCTGATCACTATAAGGCAGAAGAGAGAGAACAAGCCTGGGGCTGGAGACTGGTCTGCTCACTATAAGGCAGAAGAGAGAGAACAAGCCTGGGGCTGGAGACTGGTCTGCTCACTATAAGGCAGAAGAGAGAGAACAAGCCTGGGGCTGGAGACTGGTCTCCTCACTATGGCAGAAGAGAGAGAACAAGCCTGGGGCTGGAGACTTGTCTGCTCACTATAAGGCAGAAGAGAGAGAACAAGCCTGTGGCTGGAGACTGGTCTGCTCACTATAAGGCAGAAGAGAGAGAACAAGCCTGGGGCTGGAGACTGGTCTGCTCACTATAAGGCAGAAGAGAGAGAACAAGCTTCGGGCTGGAGACTGGTCTGCTCACTATAAGGCAGAATAGAGAGAACAAGCCTGGGGCTGGAGACTGGTCTGCTCACTATAAGGCAGAAGAGAGAGAACAAGCCTGGGGCTGGAGACTGGTCTGCTCACTATAAGGCAGAAGAGAGAGAACAAGCCTGGGGCTGGAGACTGGTCTGCTCACTATAAGGCAGAAGAGAGAGAACAAGCTTCGGGCTGGAGACTGGTCTGATCACTATAAGGCAGAAGAGAGAACAAGCCTGGGGCTGGAGACTGGTCTGCTCACTATAAGGCAGAAGAGAGAGAACAAGCCTGGGGCTGGAGACTGGTCTGCTCACTATAAGGCAGAAGAGAGAGAACAAGCCTGGAGCTGGAGACTGGTCTGATCACTATAAGGCAGAAGAGAGAGAACAAGCCTGGGGCTGGAGACTGGTCTGCTCACTATAAGGCAGAAGAGAGAGAACAAGCCTGGGGCTGGAGACTGGTCTGCTCACTATAAGGCAGAAGAGAGAGAACAAGCCTGGGGCTGGAGACTGGTCTGCTCACTATATGGCAGAAGAGAGAGAACAAGCCTGGGGCTGGAGACTGGTCTGCTCACTATAAGGCAGAAGAGAGAGAACAAGCCTGGGGCTGGAGACTGGTCTGCTCACTATAAGGCAGAAGAGAGAGAACAAGCCTGGGGCTGGAGACTGGTCTGCTCACTATAAGGCAGGAGAGAGAACAAGCCTGGGGCTGGAGACTGGTCTGCTCACTATAAGGCAGAAGAGAGAGAACAAGCCTGGGGCTGGAGACTGGTCTGCTCACTATAAGGCAGAAGAGAGAGAACAAGCCTGGGGCTGGAGGCAGCTGGAGACTGGTCTGCTCACTATAAGGCAGAAGAGAGAGAACAAGCCTGTGGCTGGAGACTGGTCTGCTCACTATAAGGCAGAAGAGAGAGAACAAGCCTGGGGCTGGAGACTGGTCTGCTCACTATAAGGCAGAATAGAGAGAACAAGCCTCAGGCTGGAGACTGGTCTGCTCACTATAAGGCAGAAGAGAGAGAACAAGCCTGTGGCTGGAGACTGGTCTGCTCACTATAAGGCAGAAGAGAGAGAACAAGCCTGGGGCTGGAGACTGGTCTGCTCACTATAAGGCAGAAGAGAGAGAACAAGCCTGGGGCTGGAGACTGGTCTGCTCACTATAAGGCAGAAGAGAGAGAACAAGCCTGGGGCTGGAGACTGGTCTGCTCACTATAAGGCAGAAGAGAGAGAACAAGCCTGGGGCTGGAGACTGGTCTGCTCACTATAAGGCAGAAGAGAGAGAACAAGCCTGGGGCTGGAGACTGGTCTGCTCACTATAAGGCAGAAGAGAGAGAACAAGCCTGGGGCTGGAGACTGGTCTGCTCACTATAAGGCAGAAGAGAGAGAACAAGCCTGGGGCTGGAGGCAGCTGGAGACTGGTCTGCTCACTATAAGGCAGGAGAGAGAACAAGCCTGGGGCTGGAGACTGGTCTGCTCACTATAAGGCAGAAGAGAGAGAACAAGCCTGGGGCTGGAGACTGGTCCGCTCACTATAAGGCAGAAGAGAGAGAACAAGCCTGGGGCTGGAGGCAGCTGGAGACTGGTCTGCTCACTATAAGGCAGAAGAGAGAGAACAAGCCTGTGGCTGGAGACTGGTCTGCTCACTATAAGGCAGAAGAGAGAGAACAAGCCTGGGGCTGGAGACTGGTCTGCTCACTATAAGGCAGAATAGAGAGAACAAGCCTCAGGCTGGAGACTGGTCTGCTCACTATAAGGCAGGCAGAAGAGAGAGAACAAGCCTGTGGCTGGAGACTGGTCTGCTCACTATAAGGCAGAAGAGAGAGAACAAGCCTGGGGCTGGAGACTGGTCTGCTCACTATAAGGCAGAAGAGAGAGAACAAGCCTGGGGCTGGAGACTGGTCTGCTCACTATAAGGCAGAAGAGAGAGAACAAGCCTGGGGCTGGAGACTGGTCTGCTCACTACAAGGCAGAAGAGAGAGAACAAGCCTGGGGCTGGAGACTGGTCGGCTCACTATAAGGCAGAAGAGAGAAAACAAGCCTGGGGCTGGAGACTGATCTGCTCACTATAAGGCAGAATAGAGAACAAGCCTGGGGCTGGAGACTGGTCTGCTCACTATAAGGCAGAAGAGAGAGAACAAGCCTGGGGCAGGAGACTGGTCTGGTCACTACAAGGCAGAAGAGAGAGAACAAGCCTGGGGCTGGAGGCAGCTGGAGACTGGTCTGGTCACTACAAGGCAGGAGAGAGAGAACAAGCCTGGGGCTGGAGACTGATCTGCTCACTATAAGGCAGAAGAGAGAGAACAAGCCTGGGGCTGGAGACTGGTCTGGTCACTACAAGGCAGGAGAGAGAGAACAAGCCTGGGGCTGGAGACTGGTCTGCTCACTATAAGGCAGAAGAGAGAGAACAAGCCTGGGGCTGGAGACTGGTCTGCTCACTATAAGGCAGAAGAGAGAGAACAAGCCTGGGGCTGGAGACTGGTCTGATCACTATAAGGCAGAAGAGAGAGAACAAGCCTGGGGCTGGAGACTGGTCTGCTCACTATAAGGCAGAAGAGAACAAGCCTGGGGCTGGAGACTGGTCTGCCCACTATAAGGCAGAAGAGAGAGAACAAGCCTGGGGCTGGAGACTGGTCTGGTCACTACAAGGCAGGAGAGAGAGAACAAGCCTGGGGCTGGAGACTGGTCTGCTCACTATAAGGCAGAAGAGAGAGAACAAGCCTGGGGCTGGAGACTGGTCTGCTCACTATAAGGCAGAAGAGAGAGAACAAGCCTGGGGCTGGAGGCAGCTGGAGACTGGTCTGCTCACTATAAGGCAGAAGAGAGAGAACAAGCCTGGGGCTGGAGCCAGCCAGACAGACAGACTCATCCAGACACTGACACACGTGATCTGTATTTCTAGAATGCGACCAGTGACCAGGAGGCTCAGAAGCCTGAAGACCAGGGGTTCCATAAAGATGAATGGTGGAAAAACGATTGGAACCATTTCCCTGTTTGACCGCTAGGTTTTATGGGTATTGAATAGCAGCTCGAAAGGCCACACTAGAATCATTCAGAAAAGCCTTTTCCCCCACGAATTAAGGGCCACTCTGGTTGAATTTTCTCTTTTTAGAATTTAATCATGTTCATTTACATTTTTAAGGTTAACCACATTACAAAGATACAAAGGCGATATTTAAAAAAATGTGTTTTATTTTTTACATTTTATTTTCAGGATTTTTGGAAATTCTCGTTTGCAACCTCGTTTTCACATCAGGCGTCCCCACATGGGGTCGCGACCCTTAGTTTGGGCACCGCTGCTGGACACTGTGAGACCACCATCCCTCCCTGAGGCTGAGGTTTAATACACAGAGAAAGACTGGCTGGACGAAATGCTAATTCTTCATGGATTAAAAAGGCTGAACAATGATCATCAAATACAAACTGATGAATGATTTGC
This sequence comes from Oncorhynchus masou masou, assembly GCF_036934945.1. Lineage (NCBI taxonomy): Eukaryota > Metazoa > Chordata > Actinopteri > Salmoniformes > Salmonidae > Oncorhynchus > Oncorhynchus masou. The sequence goes on along the minus strand of NW_027013240.1, from coordinate 27,669 downwards.
CTCTGAACCAGTTTATAACACATCACATAAAAACATGAATGTCAGATTATAACATGTTACTCTAACCAGATTATAACACATGTTACTCTAACCAGATTATAACACATGTTACTCTAACCAGTTTATAACACGTTACTCTAACCAGATTATAACATGTTACTCTAACCAGATTATAACATAGATTATAACATGTTACTCTAACCAGATTATAACATGTTACTCTAACCAGATTATAACACAGATTATAACACATGTTACTCTAACCAGATTATAACACAGATTATAACACATTTTACTCTAACCAGATTATAACACATGTTACTCTAACCAGATTATAACATGTTACTCTAACCAGATTATAACACAGATTATAACATGTTACTCTAACCAGATTATAACACAGATTATAACATGTTACTCTAACCAGATTATAACACAGATTATAACATGTTACTCTAACCAGATTATAACATGTTACTCTAACCAGATTATAACATGTTACTCTAACCAGATTATAACATGTTACTCTAACCAGATTATAACATGTTACTCTAACCAGATAACACAGATTATAACATGTTACTCTAACCAGATTATAACACATGTTACTCTAACCAGATTATAACACAGATTATAACACATGTTACTCTAACCCGATTATAACACAGATTATAACATACGTCTGTAACAATAAACAGGTAGAAAAGCTGAACATTTATAAAAACAAATCCCAAAACGTGATCATTTATCAAGTCCATAACAAAGCAACACAATCATGTCACCAGGAACAAACACTTGTTCAACTAATAGGTGTTCACATGACAGGAAGTTGGTTAACAGGTTAATTGGGGAGAAAAGGCTTGTGGGTAATGACTGGAGCTGAATCAGTGGAACGGTATTAAATATATCAAACACATTCTGATTGGTCCCAGAAACAGGAAGTTGGTGAACAGGTTAATTGAGGAGAACAGGCTTGTGGGTAATGACTGGAGAAGTATTAAATACATCACACATGGTTTCCATGGTTTCCGGGTGTTTGCTTCGTTTCCGGACATTTCTATGAGCCGTCCTCCCGTCAGCAGCCTCCTGTGATTCACATGTCCTCACTGTCGAAGGACTCGGAGCACTGGAGAAAGATCTCCTCGTGGTCCCTCGTAGCAGACAGACACACGTCCTACAGGGAGAGAACCTGTTACCTGGAGGACAGACAGACAGACACACGTCCTACAGGGAGAGAACCTGTTACCTGGAGGACAGACAGACAGACACACGTCCTACAGGGAGAGAACCTGTTACCTGGAGGACAGACAGACAGACACACGTCCTACAGGGAGAGAACCTGTTACCTGGAGGACAGACAGACAGACAGGTCCTACAGGGGGAGAGAACCTGTTACCTGGAGGACAGACAGACAGACAGGTCCTACAGGGGGAGAGAACCTGTTACCTGGAGGACAGACAGACAGACAGACACACGTCCTATAGGGGGAGAGAACCTGTTACCTGGAGGACAGACAGACAGACACGTCCTACAGGGGGAGAGAACCTGTTACCTGGAGGACAGACAGACAGGTCCTATAGGGAGAGAGAACCTGTTACCTGGAGGACAGACAGACAGGTCCTATAGGGAGAGAGAACCTGTTACCTGGAGGACAGACAGACAGGTCCTATACGGAGAGAGAACCTGTTACCTGGAGGACAGACAGACAGGTCCTATACGGAGAGAGAACCTGTTACCTGGAGGACAGACAGACAGACAGGTCCTATAGGGAGAGAGAACCTGTTACCTGGAGGACAGACAGACAGGTCCTATACGGAGAGAGAACCTGTTATCTGGAGGACAGACAGGTCCTATAGGGAGAGAGAACCTGTTACCTGGAGGACAGATAGACAGGTCCTATAGGGAGAGAGAACCTGTTATCTGGAGGACAGACAGACAGACAGGTCCTATAGGGGGAGAGAAGCTGTTACCTGGAGGACAGACAGACAGGTCCTATAGGGGGAGAGAAGCTGTTACCTGGAGGACAGACAGACAGGTCCTATACGGAGAGAGAACCTGTTACCTGGAGGACAGACAGACAGGTCCTATAGGGAGAGAGAACCTGTTACCTGGAGGACAGACAGACAGGTCCTATACGGAGAGAGAACCTGTTACCTGGAGGACAGACAGACAGGTCCTATACGGAGAGAGAACCTGTTACCTGGAGGACAGACAGACAGGTCCTATAGGGAGAGAGAACCTGTTACCTGGAGGACAGACAGACAGGTCCTATAGGGAGAGAGAACCTGTTACCTGGAGGACAGACAGACAGGTCCTATAGGGGGAGAGAACCTGTTACCTGGAGGACAGACAGACAGGTCCTATAGGGAGAGAGAACCTGTTACCTGGAGGACAGACAGACAGACAGGTCCTATACGGAGAGAGAACCTGTTACCTGGAGGACAGACAGACAGACAGACAGGTCCTACAGGGAGAGAGAACCTGTTACCTGGAGGACAGACAGACAGGTCCTATACGGAGAGAGAACCTGTTACCTGGAGGACAGACAGACAGGTCCTATAGGGAGAGAGAACCTGTTACCTGGAGGACAGACAGACAGACAGGTCCTATAGGGAGAGAGAACCTGTTACCTGGAGGACAGACAGACAGGTCCTATACGGAGAGAGAACCTGTTACCTGGAGGACAGACAGACAGGTCCTATAGGGAGAGAGAACCTGTTACCTGGAGGACAGACAGACAGGTCCTATACGGAGAGAGAACCTGTTATCTGGAGGACAGACAGACAGGTCCTATAGGGAGAGAGAACCTGTTACCTGGAGGACAGACAGACAGGTCCTATAGGGAGAGAGAACCTGTTACCTGGAGGACAGACAGACAGGTCCTATACGGAGAGAGAACCTGTTACCTGGAGGACAGACAGACAGACAGGTCCTATAGGGAGAGAGAACCTGTTACCTGGAGGACAGACAGACAGGTCCTATACGGAGAGAGAACCTGTTACCTGGAGGACAGACAGACAGGTCCTATACGGAGAGAGAACCTGTTACCTGGAGGACAGACAGACAGACAGGTCCTATAGGGAGAGAGAACCTGTTACCTGGAGGACAGACAGACAGACAGACAGGTCCTATAGGGAGAGAGAACCTGTTACCTGGAGGACAGACAGACAGGTCCTATACGGAGAGAGAACCTGTTACCTGGAGGACAGACAGACAGACAGGTCCTATAGGGAGAGAGAACCTGTTACCTGGAGGACAGACAGACAGGTCCTATACGGAGAGAGAACCTGTTACATTGAGGACAGACAGACAGACAGGTCCTATAGGGGGAGAGAACCTGTTACCTGGAGGACAGACAGACAGGTCCTATACGGAGAGAGAACCTGTTACCTGGAGGACAGACAGACAGACAGGTCCTATAGGGAGAGAGAACCTGTTACCTGGAGGACAGACAGACAGGTCCTATAGGGAGAGAGAACCTGTTACCTGGAGGACAGACAGACAGGTCCTATAGGGAGAGAGAACCTGTTATCTGGAGGACAGACAGACAGACAGGTCCTATAGGGAGAGAGAACCTGTTACCTGGAGGACAGACAGACAGGTCCTATAGGGAGAGAGAACCTGTTACCTGGAGGACAGACAGACAGACAGACACACGTCCTATAGGGAGAGAGAACCTGTTACCTGGAGGACAGACAGACAGGTCCTATAGGGAGAGAGAACCTGTTACCTGGAGGACAGACAGACAGGTCCTATACGGAGAGAGAACCTGTTACCTGGAGGACAGACAGACAGGTCCTACAGGGGGAGAGAACCTGTTACCTGGAGGACAGACAGACAGGTCCTATAGGGAGAGAGAACCTGTTACCTGGAGGACAGACAGACAGACAGGTCCTATACGGAGAGAGAACCTGTTACCTGGAGGACAGACAGACAGACAGGTCCTATAGGGGGAGAGAACCTGTTACCTGGAGGACAGACAGACAGGTCCTATACGGAGAGAGAACCTGTTACCTGGAGGACAGACAGACAGACAGACAGGTCCTATACGGAGAGAGAACCTGTTACCTGGAGGACAGACAGACAGGTCCTATAGGGAGAGAGAACCTGTTACCTGGAGGACAGACAGACAGGTCCTATAGGGAGAGAGAACCTGTTACCTGGAGGACAGACAGGTCCTATACGGAGAGAGAACCTGTTACCTGGAGGACAGACAGACAGGTCCTATACGGAGAGAGAACCTGTTACCTGGAGGACAGGCAGACAGACAGGTCCTATAGGGAGAGAGAACCTGTTATCTGGAGGACAGACAGACAGGTCCTATAGGGAGAGAGAACCTGTTACCTGGAGGACAGACAGACAGGTCCTATAGGGAGAGAGAACCTGTTACCTGGAGGACAGACAGGTCCTATACGGAGAGAGAACCTGTTACCTGGAGGACAGACAGACAGGTCCTATAGGGAGAGAGAACCTGTTATCTGGAGGACAGACAGACAGTTCCTATACGGAGAGAGAACCTGTTACCTGGAGGACAGACAGACAGGTCCTATACGGAGAGAGAACCTGTTATCTGGAGGACAGACAGACAGGTCCTATACGGAGAGAGAACCTGTTACCTGGAGGACAGACAGGTCCTATACGGAGAGAGAACCTGTTACCTGGAGGACAGACAGACAGGTCCTATACGGAGAGAGAACCTGTTACCTGGAGGACAGACAGACAGACAGGTCCTATAGGGAGAGAGAACCTGTTACCTGGAGGACAGACAGACAGACAGGTCCTATACGGAGAGAGAACCTGTTACCTGGAGGACAGACAGACAGACAGGTCCTATAGGGAGAGAGAACCTGTTACCTGGAGGACAGACAGACAGGTCCTATACGGAGAGAGAACCTGTTACCTGGAGGACAGACAGACAGGTCCTATAGGGAGAGAGAACCTGTTACCTGGAGGACAGACATACCTAGTTATGTTCTGGTTCCTACCATACCTGGCTATGTTCTGGTTCCTACCATACCTGGTTATGTTCTGGTTCCTACCATACCTGGCTATGTTCTGGTTCCTACCATACCTGGTTATGTTCTGGTTCCTACCATACCTGGTTATATTCTGGTTTCTACCATACCTAGTTATGTTCTGGTTCCTACCATACCTGGTTATGTTCTGGTTCCTACCATACCTGATTATGTTCTGGTTCCTACCATACCTGGTTATGTTCTGGTTCCTACCATACCTGGCTATGTTCTGGTTCCTACCATACCTGGTTATGTTCTGGTTCCTACCATACCTGGTTATGTTCTGGTTCCTACCATACCTAGTTATGTTCTGGTTCCTACCATACCTGATTATGTTCTGGTTCCTACCATACCTGGTTATGTTCTGGTTTCTACCATACCTGGTTATGTTCTGGTTCCTACCATACCTGGTTATGTTCTGGTTCCTACCATACCTGGTTATGTTCTGGTTTCTACCATACCTGGTTATGTTCTGGTTTCTACCATACCTGGTTATATTCTGGTTTCTCCACCATCTGAGTCTTGACGAAACACATGATGTCCTTATAGATCTCCCGGAACTTGTCAAAGTCCCCACACTGAGGAGAGGCCAGGACAGGACTGGAGACACACAGAGACAAGTGGTTGGTAATGAGTCAACACCAGTCCTCCAGTCCATCAGAGGACAGAGGAGCAGACAGGACTGGAGACACACAGAGACAAGTGGTTGGTAATGAGTCAACACCAGTCCTGCAGTCCATCAGAGGACAGAGGAGCAGACAGGACTGGAGACACACAGAGACAAGTGGTTGGTAATGAGTCAACACCAGTCCTGCAGTCCATCAGAGGACAGAGGAGCAGACAGGACTGGAGACACACAGAGACAAGTGGTTGGTAATGAGTCAACACCAGTCCTCCAGTCCATCAGAGGACAGAGGAGCAGACAGGACTGGAGACACACAGAGACAAGTGGTTGGTAATGAGTCAACACCAGTCCTCCAGTCCATCAGAGGACAGAGGAGCAGACAGGACTGGAGACACACAGAGACAAGTGGTTGGTAATGAGTCAACACCAGTCCTCCAGTCCATCAGAGGACAGAGGAGCAGACAGGACTGGAGACACACAGAGACAAGTGGTTGGTAATGAGTCAACACCAGTCCTCCAGTCCATCAGAGGACAGAGGAGCAGACAGGACTGGAGACACACAGAGACAAGTGGTTGGTAATGAGTCAACACCAGTCCTCCAGTCCATCAGAGGACAGAGGAGCAGACAGGACTGGAGACACACAGAGACAAGTGGTTGGTAATGAGTCAACACCAGTCCTCCAGTCCATCAGAGGACAGAGGAGCAGACAGGACTGGAGACACACAGAGACAAGTGGTTGGTAATGAGTCAACACCAGTCCTCCAGTCCATCAGAGGACAGAGGAGCAGACAGGACTGGAGACACACAGAGACAAGTGGTTGGTAATGAGTCAACACCAGTCCTCCAGTCCATCAGAGGACAGAGGAGCAGACAGGACTGGAGACACACAGAGACAAGTGGTTGGTAATGAGTCAACACCAGTCCTCCAGTCCATCAGAGGACAGAGGAGCAGACAAGACTGGAGACACACAGAGACAAGTGGTTGGTAATGAGTCAACACCAGACCATCAGAGGACAGAGGAGCAGGGAAAAGAGACTGAGTAGAGAAGGTGATTATTAAGAGAGAGAGCATTGGGACAATCTCAAAGAACATACTCCTTGAGTCCTTTCTCCTCGCCTTCTTATTAAATCCCATTGGATGAGAAAGCCAGGAGGTCCCTCCCCTCTGACCTTCTCCTCCAATGGGAAGATGGAGGCAGAGGGACTTCCTGTGAACCACGTTCCCTGCCAGTGCATCGGTTTCTGTGAACAGGGAGTGTGTGTATGTCTGTGTGTGTTATCCAGGGCACGTCAGGGCCCAGTCCTTTGTTGAGGGAGACCTAATTAAAAGTGAATTCTTAATGAGCTGCTCCAAAGCCACCACCTTTACCATCTCTCTCTCCTCTACTCTCTCTCTCTCTCCTCTACTCTCTCTTCTCTCCTGTCTCTCTCTTCTCTCCTGTCTCTCTCCTCTCCTCTACCCTGTCTCTCTCTCTCTCTCTCTGTCTCCTCTACCCTGTCTCTCTGTCTGTCTTCTCCCCCTCTCTCCTCTACCCTGTCTCTCTGTCTCTCTCTCTCTTCTCCCCCTCTCTCCTCTGCCCTCGCTCTCCCTCCTCGTCTCTATCTCTTCTCTCTTTCCTCATCCCTCCCGCTCTCTCCTGCCTTACCACTAACATGTTGAGACCTGTTCCGTTCTGAGACCAGCCCTGTTCTGATACCTGCCCTGTTCTGATACCTGCCCTGTTCTGAGACCTGCCCTGTTCTGAGACCTGCCCTGTTCTGAGACCTGCCCTGTTCTGATACCTGCCCTGTTCTGAGACCTGCCCTGTTCTGAGACCTGCCCTGTTCTGAGACCTGCCCTGTTCTGATACCTGCCCTGTTCTGATACCTGCCCTGTTCTGAGACCTGCCCTGTTCTGAGACCTGCCCTGTTCTGAGACCTGCCCTGTTCTGAGACCTAACCTGTTCTGATACCTGCCCTGTTCTGATACCTGCCCTGTTCTGAGACCTGCCCTGTTCTGATACCTGCCCTGTTCTGAGACCTGCCCTGTTCTGAGACCTGCCCTGTTCTGAGACCTGCCCTGTTCTGATACCTGCCCTGTTCTGATACCTGCCCTGTTCTGAGACCTGCCCTGTTCTGATACCTGCCCTGTTCTGATACCTGCCCTGTTCTGATACCTGCCCTGTTCTGATACCTGCCCTGTTCTGAGACCTGCCCTGTTCTGATACCTGCCCTGTTCTGAGACCTGCCCTGTTCTGATACCTGCCCTCTCTCTGCTGGTCATTTATGAACATTTGAACATCTTGGCCATGTTCTGTTATAATTTCCACCCGGCACAGCCAGAAGAGGACTGGCCCACCCCACATAGCCTGGTTCCTCTCTAGGTTTCTTCCTAGGTTCAGGCCTTTCTGGAGAGTTTTTCCTAGCCACCGTGCTTCTACACCTGCATTGCTTGCTGTTTGGGGGTTTTAGGCTGGGTTTCTGTACAGCACTTTGAGACATCAGCTGATGTACGAAGGGCTATATAAATACATTTGATTGATTGATTGATATGTGATGACCCTGAAGGACACCATTCTAGGTGATTCCAGATGACATCGTACTGTATTGCCAGCTGTGTAATTAAATCAGCGTAAAGAACTATGTGAATCTACCTGTGGTCTGAAGTGGAGTCCATCTCTTTCTTCACCACATCATAGGCATCCTGAAGCAGGTCCTGACAACAAACAAACAAACAACATTCTGGAACGGTTGCAACAACATGGCTGAAACAAGAGGAAACTACAAGCTGTAGATCTGTCTGTCTTCCATCACTATGGGGTCTCTGTCCCATTTCTCCAGGGGTATGACTGACTGCCTTCCATCACTATGGGGTCTCTGTCCCATTTCTCCAGGGGTATGACTGACTGTCTGTCTTCCATCCATCACTATGGGGTCTCTGTCCCATTTCTCCAGGGGTATGACTGACTGTCTGTCTTCCATCACTATGGGGTCTCTGTCCCATTTCTCCAGGGGTATGACTGACTGCCTTTCCATCACTATGGGGTCATCACTATGGGGTCTCTATCCCATTTCTCCAGGGGTATGACTGACTGTCTGTCTTCCATCCATCACTATGGGGTCTCTGTCCCATTTCTCCAGGGGTATGACTGACTGTCTGTCTTCCATCCATCACTATGGGGTCTCTGTCCCATTTCTCCAGGGGTATGACTGACTGTCTGTCTTCCATCCATCACTATGGGGTCTCTGTCCCATTTCTCCAGGGGTATGACTGTCTGTCTGTCTTCCATCCATCACCATGGGGTCTCTGTCCCATTTCTCCAGGGGTATGACTGACTGTCTGTCTTCCATCACTATGGGGTCTCTGTCCCATTTCTCCAGGGGTATGACTGTCTGTCTGTCTTCCATCCATCACTATGGGGTCTCTGTCCCATTTCTCCAGGGGTATGACTGTCTGTCTGTCTTCCATCCATCACTATGGGGTCTCTGTCCCATTTCTCCAGGGGTATGACTGACTGTCTGTCTTCCATCACTATGGGGTCTCTGTCCCATTTCTCCAGGGGTATGACTGACTGTCTGTCTTCCATCACTATGGGGTCTCTGTCCCATTTCTCCAGGGGTATGACTGACTGTCTGTCTTCCATCCATCACTATGGAGTATCTGTCCCATTTCTCCAGGGGTATGACTGACTGTCTGTCTTCCATCACTATGGGGTCTCTGTCCCATTTCTCCAGGGGTATGACTGTCTGTCTTCCATCCATCACTATGGGGTCTCTGTCCCATTTCTCCAGGGGTATGACTGACTGTCTGTCTTCCATCCATCACTATGGGGTCTCTGTCCCATTTCTCCAGGGGTATGACTGACTGTCTGTCTTCCATCACTATGGGGTCTCTGTCCCATTTCTCCAGGGGTATGACTGTCTGTCTGTCTTCCATCCATCACTATGGGGTCTCTGTCCCATTTCTCCAGGGGTATGACTGTCTGTCTGTCTTCCATCCATCACTATGGGGTCTCTGTCCCATTTCTCCAGGGGTATGACTGACTGTCTGTCTTCCATCACTATGGGGTCTCTGTCCCATTTCTCCAGGGGTATGACTGACTGTCTGTCTTCCATCCATCACTATGGGGTCTCTGTCCCATTTCTCCAGGGGTATGACTGACTGTCTGTCTTCCATCCATCACTATGGGGTATCTGTCCCATTTCTCCAGGGGTATGACTGACTGTCTGTCTTCCATCACTATGGGGTCTCTGTCCCATTTCTCCAGGGGTATGACTGTCTGTCTTCCATCCATCACTATGGGGTCTCTGTCCCATTTCTCCAGGGGTATGACTGACTGTCTGTCTTCCATCACTATGGGGTCTCTGTCCCATTTCTCCAGGGGTATGACTGACTGTCTGTCTTCCATCACTATGGGGTCTCTGTCCCATTTCTCCAGGGGTATGACTGACTGTCTGTCTTCCATCCATCACTATGGGGTCTCTGTCCCATTTCTCCAGGGGTATGACTGACTGTCTGTCTCTGTCTTCCATCCATCACTATGGGGTCTCTGTCTCATTTCTCCAGGGGTATGACTGACTGACTGTCTGTCTTCCATCACTATGGGGTCTCTGTCCCATTTCTCCAGGGGTATGACTGACTGTCTGTCTTCCATCCATCACTATGGGGTCTCTGTCCCATTTCTCCAGGGGTATGACTGTCAGCCTTCCATCACTATGGGGTCTCTGTCCCATTTCTCCAGGGGTATGACTGACTGTCTGTCTTCCATCACTATGGGGTCTCTGTCCCATTTCTCCAGGGGTATGACTGACTGTCTGTCTTCCATCCATCACTATGGGGTCTCTGTCCCATTTCTCCAGGGGTATGACTGACTGTCTGTCTTCCATCCATCACTATGGGGTCTCTGTCTCATTTCTCCAGGGGTATGACTGACTGACTGTCTGTCTTCCATCACTATGGGGTCTCTGTCCCATTTCTCCAGGGGTATGACTGATTGTCTGTCTTCCATCACTATGGGGTCTCTGTCCCATTTCTCCAGGGGTGTGACTGACTGTCTCCCATCCATCACTATGGGGTCTCTGTCCCATTTCTCCAGGGGTATGACTGACTGTCTCCCATCACTATGGGGTCTCTGTCCCAAACAGACAGCTCACTGTCTGGAGAAACAGAGCAGCTCACTGTCTGCAGACACAGAGCAGCTCACTGTCTGCAGACACAGAGCAGCTCACTGTCTGGAGAAACAGAGCAGCTCACTGTCTGGAGAAACAGAGCAGCTCACTGTCTGGAGAAACAGAGCAGCTCACTGTCTGGAGAAACAGAGCAGCTCACTGTCTGGAGAAACAGAGCAGCTCACTGTCTGGAGACACAGAGCAGCTCACTGTCTGGAGACACAGAGCAGCTCACTGTCTGGAGAAACAGAGCAGCTCAGAAACAGAGCAGCTCACTGTCTGGAGAAACAGAGCAGCTCACTGTCTGGAGAAACAGAGCAGCTCACTGTCTGGAGAAACAGAGCAGCTCACTGTCTGGAGAAACAGAGCAGCTCACTGTCTGGAGAAACAGAGCAGCTCACTGTCTGGAGCAGAGCAGCTCACTGTCTGGAGACACAGAGCAGCTCACTGTCTGGAGAAACAGAGCAGCTCACTGTCTGGAGACACAGAGCAGCTCACTGTCTGGAGAAACAGAGCAGCTCACTGTCTGGAGAAACAGAGCAGCTCACTGTCTGGAGAAACAGAGCAGCTCACTGTCTGGAGAAAGAGCAGCAGTCTGGAGAAAGCAGCTCACTGTCTGGAGAAACAGAGCAGCTCACTGTCTGCACTGTCTCACTGTCTGGAGAAACAGAGCAGCTCACTGTCTGCAGAGTCAGAGCAGCTCACTGTCTGGAGAAACAGAGCAGCTCACTGTCTGGAGAAACAGAGCAGCTCACTGTCTGGAGACACAGAGCAGCTCACTGTCTGCAGACACAGAGCAGCTCACTGTCTGGAGAAACAGAGCAGCTCACTGTCTGGAGACACAGAGCAGCTCACTGTCTGCAGACACAGAGCAGCTCACTGTCTGGAGAAACAGAGCAGCTCACTGTCTGGAGAAACAGAGCAGCTCACTGTCTGGAGAAACAGAGCAGCTCACTGTCTGGAGAAACAGAGCAGCTCACTGTCTGCAGAAACAGAGCAGCTCACTGTCTGGAGAAACAGAGCAGCTCACTGTCTGGAGAAACAGAGCAGCTCACTGTCTGGAGACACAGAGCAGCTCACTGTCTGGAGACACAGAGCAGCTCACTGTCTGCAGACACAGAGCAGCTCACTGTCTGGAGAAACAGAGCAGCTCACTGTCTGGAGAAACAGAGCAGCTCACTGTCTGGAGAAACAGAGCAGCTCACTGTCTGGAGACACAGAGCAGCTCACTGTCTGGAGAAACAGAGCAGCTCACTGTCTGGAGAAACAGAGCAGCTCACTGTCTGGAGAAACAGAGCAGCTCACTGTCTGGAGAAACAGAGCAGCTCACTGTCTGGAGACACAGAGCAGCTCACTGTCTGGAGAAACAGCTGGGACAGAACATGGTAGCTGGAGGATGTGGATGTGGCTGTGATACAGTGTGACCCCTGACCTCTCCATAGGGAAGGAGAGGAGGCTGTGATACGGTGTGACCCCTGACCTCTCCATAGGGAAGGAGAGGAGGCTGTGAGACGGTGTGACCCCTGACCTCTCCATAGGAAGGAGAGGAGGCTGTGAGACGGTGTGACCCCTGACCTCTCCATAGGAAGGAGAGGAGGCTGTGAGACGGTGTGACCCCTGACCTCTCCATAGGGAAGGAGAGGAGGCTGTGAGACAGTGTGACCCCTGACCTCTCCATAGGGAAGGAGAGGAGGCTGTGAGACGGTGTGACCCCTGACCTCTCCATAGGAAGGAGAGGAGGCTGTGAGACAGTGTGACCCCTGACCTCTCCATAGGGAAGGAGAGGAGGCTGTGAGACAGTGTGACCCCTGACCTCTCCATAGGGAAGGAGAGGAGGCTGTGAGACGGTGTGACCCCTGACCTCTCCATAGGGAAGGAGAGGAGGCTGTGAGACAGTGTGACCACTGACCTCTCCATAGGGAAGGAGAGGAGGCTGTGAGACGGTGTGACCCCTGACCTCTCCATAGGAAGGAGAGGAGGCTGTGAGACGGTGTGACCTCTGACCTCTCCATAGGGAAGGAGAGGAGGCTGTGAGACCGTGTGACCCCTGACCTCTCCATAGGGAAGGAGAGGAGGCTGTGAGACCGTGTGACCCCTGACCTCTCCATAGGGAAGGAGAGGAGGCTGTGAGACGGTGTGACCTCTGACCTCTCCATAGGGAAGGAGAGGAGGCTGTGAGTCCGTGTGACCCCTGACCTCTCCATAGGGAAGGAGAGGATGCTGTGAAACGGTGTGACCCCTGACCTCTCCATAGGAAGGAGAGGAGGCTGTGAGAAGGTGTGACCCCTGACCTCTCCATAGGGAAGGAGAGGAGGCTGTGAGACGGTGTGACCCCTGACCCAGGGGCTCTTTAACTTTTTCAGCCTGGGACCCAAATGAGAAATTCTGTGTTTTCCTGGGACCCAAGCTCACGGAAATATGCAGCTATATGTAAATATTTGTCACGAACCTCGCCGAGGATGGTGCCTCTTCCTGTTGGGGCGGTGCTCGGCGGTCGTCGTCGCCGGCCTATTAGCTGCCATCGAATCCCTTTCCGTTTGTTTTTGGTTATTGGTTAATTGGGTTAGGGTTTGTTTGTAGGGTATTTAAGGGCACTAGACCCGCTGGGTATTTGTGCGGGCTTGTTTCTTGTTACTCTGTGTTGGATGGTGTTATTTTGTTCTTGTCGTTATTCGCCGGACCATTTCTGTCCTGTTGTTTGGACTGGCAACTTATATACGCCCTGTGTGTTGGCGTGACCGTTTTTGTTGCGCTGGGGAATAAATTTGACAAAACGACTGAACCCTGCTCTCTGCGCCTGATTCCACTCCTAGTTATCGTAACAATATTGGTCAATTTCATTACCCTTATGTCTAAAACAAATGCAATATAGACAAAAACAAAGAAGAATAATGCCATAAAATATCCATTTAAATATCTAATCATGTTTAATTCTGCCCTACCAAGCAAAAAGGCAGTAACTTCTCATAGCGTGAAACTGAGAAAAATGGCCTTTAATTTACCTTCGGTTTCATCGTCATCCAGTTACTGTTAACATTTTCATTTTCTCCTGACCAAAATATGAGGCAGGACACTTGTCCACATGATTAAACTTGTATTTAATGTAGCAAAACATGACATGAACTCATTTTAGACCAAACGAGCAGTTACCGCCTTGTTGCTTGGTAGGGCAGCATTGCGCCTCGTTAAAAACACTCTTTTATCCGTCTAAGTTGGAACTGGTGCTGTTAAAAATACAATATTTATTTTATTCTGAACATGAATAAACCGATTGATGAAATCCCACAGGTTGACGTTTTCAACAAGCACGTCTATTCTGGGCTCAGGTTTAGACTCAGAGGTGATACGTTGAGAACCCGGACTGACACGGGTACATGGTGCCAACCTGGACCAGAACATCTACTGCTTCCTCAGGCAGGCAGGAGGCCACTTCCTGTTGTAGATGAACAACCCAGAACTGTGTGAGTGGGTTCTCAGTCAGGCAGGAGGCCACTTCCTGTTGGAGATGAACAACCCAGAACTGTGTGAGTGGGTTCTCAGTCAGACAGGAGGCCACTTCCTGTTGTAGATGAACAACCCAGAACTGTGTGAGTGGGTTTACCTCAAAAAAGCAAAAAATAATTTCTACAGTAAGTTATTTACAGTAGGCCTGGTAATTTCTACAGTAAGTTATTTACAGTAGGCCTGGTAATTTCTACAGTAAGTTATTTACAGTAGGCCTGGTAATTTCTACAGTAAGTTATTTACAGTAGGCCTGGTAATTTCTACAGTAAGTTATTTACAGTAAGCCTGGTAATTTCTACAGTAAGTTATTTACAGTAGGCCTGATCATTTCTACAGTAAGTTATTTACAGTAGGCCTGATCATTTCTACAGTAAGTTATTTACAGTAGGCCTGATCATTTTTCATCTTCATCAGTACTGTTAGTTAGTGTTGTACTATCAGTAGATAGCTTGTTTGGCTAACATTAGCTATTAGCTGTGTACAAGGCCAGGGGATTGTTAGCTATTAGCTGTGTACAAGGCCAGGGGAATGTTAGCTATTAGCTGTGTACAAGGCCAGGGGATTGTTAGCTATTAGCTGTGTACAAGGCCAGGGGATTGTTAGCTATTAGCTGTGTACAAGGTCAGGGGATTGTTAGCTATTAGCTGTGTACAAGGTCAGGGGATTGTTAGCTATTAGCTGTGTACAAGGCCAGGGGATTGTTAGCTATTAGCTGTGTACAAGGCCAGGGGATTGTTAGCTATTAGCTGTGTACAAGGCCAGGGGATTGTTAGCTATTAGCTGTGTACAAGGCCAGGGGATTGTTAGCTATTAGCTGTGTACAAGGTCAGGGGATTGTTAGCTATTAGCTGTGTACAAGGTCAGGGGATTGTTAGCTATTAGCTGTGTACAAGGTCAGGGGATTGTTAGCTATTAGCTGTGTACAAGGCCAGGGGATTGTTAGCTATTAGCTGTGTACAAGGCCAGGGGATTGTTAGCTATTAGCTGTGCACAAGGCCAGGGGATTGTTAGCTATTAGCTGTGTACAAGGCCAGGGGATTGTTAGCTATTAGCTGTGTACAAGAACAGGGTATTGTTAGCTATTAGCTGTGTACAAAGCCAGGGGATTGTTAGCTATTAGCTGTGTACAAGGCCAGGGGATTGTTAGCTATTAGCTGTGTACAAGGCCAGGGGATTGTTAGCTATTAGCTGTGTACAAGGTCAGGGGATTGTTAGCTATTAGCTGTGTACAAGGTCAGGGGATTGTTAGCTATTAGCTGTGTACAAGAACAGGGTATTGTTAGCTATTAGCTGTGTACAAAGCCAGGGGAATGTTAGCTATTAGCTGTGTACAAGGCCAGGGGATTGTTAGCTATTAGCTGTGTACAAGAACAGGGTATTGTTAGCTATTAGCTGTGTACAAAGCCAGGGGATTGTTAGCTATTAGCTGTGTACAAGGCCAGGGGATTGTTAGCTATTAGCTGTGTACAAGGCCAGGGGATTGTTAGCTATTAGCTGTGTACAAGGCCAGGGGATTGTTAGCTATTAGCTGTGTACAAGGCCAGGGGATTGTTAGCTATTAGCTGTGCACAAGGTCAGGGGATTGTTAGAAAGAGAAACATCTACTACTATGAAGGTTAGTTAGTTACTCCCTTATGTCTGCTGATCATCACCTGTTAGAAAATGACAACAACGCCTTGCTAGCTGACTCACTGTTCCACTGTCGAAGCACTGTTTCCAGAAGGACAGTTTCCCAGAAGGACCGTTTCCCAGAAGCACTGTTTCCCAGAACCACTGTTTCCCAGAAGCACTGTTTCCCAGAAGCATCCTGCTCTGAAAGACCTCCCTGGGTTTACCGTCACGCTGTGTTTGATCAGGACGTGTCGTTTGATTAATTAGTTGGTTTTCAGAGACTCATTACTAAGCACTTCCCCTTGTGGGCGCTCCCGTTTATTTCTCAACGTTTGTGTGAAACTAAGAGAGAGAAACTCATCGCTGTATTTGCGTTTCATGACGATTGAGCTCAGTCAGAACTAGTAGCTACCATGAGTCCATTTGATGACAGCGGTGTTTGGATGGCTGGTGGGAACGACAAGTCAATGGCCGACAGAGCTGCAGCGTTTGG
The DNA here is from genome assembly GCF_036934945.1 of Oncorhynchus masou masou. NCBI lineage: Eukaryota > Metazoa > Chordata > Actinopteri > Salmoniformes > Salmonidae > Oncorhynchus > Oncorhynchus masou. The sequence goes on along the minus strand of NW_027013240.1, from coordinate 11,272 downwards.
GTCTCGGAGTGATCTTCAAGAAAACGGGCTGGGGATCGAACCAGGGTCTGTAGTGACGCCTCTAGCACTGAGATGCAATGCCTTAGACCGCCGCGCCACTTGGCCAAATCAATTAAAATCCAGTAATCAATAAAATAATTCATTATAATTGATTAAATAATTGATTAAGGAAAGCTGTACCCACCTCTTCATAGCTAGAAGGAGAAGAGGCTCCCTGTCTGTTTGCCTGAGTGGAGGGCTGGAGCGTGAGGTGGAGGTGGGTGTCTGGAACAGGATTAGGGGGTGTCTCTGCCGGCCCATCCCAGCCCAGGGTGCTCTGCTGGGGGGGACAGGTCTGGTAGGCTGCCCGGCGCTCTGGAGAGAAGCTATCCCACAGGCCTGAGATAGCTTCAGATACTACAGCCAGACCAGTCTGTCCCGGGCTCAGCACACCGCTACAAACCAACTTCTCCAGTGTCTGTCTGTAGAACAACAAGTACCTGGGGAGAAATAGAGAGATGGGGGAGAGAGAGAGTGTGATTGGGGAGAGATAGATAGGGATGGGAGAGAGAGGGATGGGGAGAGAGATGGGGAGAGAAAGATGGGGAGAGAGAGCGATGGGGAGAGAGAGAGAGATGGGGAGAGAGAAAGGGATGGGGAGAGAGAGAGGGTGATTGGGGAGAGATAGATAGGGATGGGAGAGAGAGAGTGTGATGGGGAGAGAGAAAGGGATGGGGAGAGAGAGAGGGTGATTGGGGAGAGATAGATAGGGATGGGAGAGAGAGAGTGTGATGGGGAGAGAGAGTGTGATGGGGAGAGAGAGAGGGATCGGGATGGGAGAGAGAGAGAAAAAGATCATTGCTGTTTTATGGAGGTTATACATTAATTAGGTGAAATGAACGAGTCCCTTTTTTAAACCCCTCTCCCATGGTCAGAGGTGCACCTCAGTGCCCCCAGCTATAAACCCCCTCGTGCTGAATCCTTGATCCCTAGGCACAGGCCAGTAAAGCACTAACTTAACGCACTACGGACAGTTAAAACATCTCAACGGAGACAGGACATCTAATAGAAGCAACCAGCCAAGGCTGAAATCCTGACAGATTGTTCATTCAAAAATATGACTTCAGTTTCATTTGGACTTTGGGGAGGAGCTTCAACTGAGACGAAGGCGGGGACAGAATTGTCCCTTGAGAAGTATCTTCTATTGTCACTCATTCTGTCAATAAATTGGTCTATAATCTGACTGTCAATTAGTTGGTCTATAATCAGACTGTCAATAGGTTGGTCTCTAAACAGACTGTCCATAGGTTGGTCTATAAACAGACTGAATTGCCTCTACACTGATGGTCAGCTGTATAGCCTCTATACTGATAGAAATACCAGATGACTGGTCAGCTGTATAGCCTCTACACTGATGGTCAGCTGTATAGCCTCCACACTGATGGTCAGCTGTATAGCCTCTACACTGATGGAAATACCAGTTGACTGGTCGGCTGTATAGCCTCTACACTGATGGAAATACCAGTTGACTGGTCAGCTGTATAGCCTCTACACTGATAGTCAGCTGTATAGCCTCTACACTGATGGAAATACCAGTTGACTGGTCGGCTGTATAGCCTCTACACTGATGGAAATACCAGTTGACTGGTCGGCTGTATAGCCTCTACACTGATGGTCAGCTGTATAGCCTCTACACTGATGGAAATACCAGTTGACTGGTCAGCTGTATAGCCTCTACACTGATGGTCAGCTGTATAGCCTCTACACTGATGCAAATACCAGTTGACTGGTCGGCTGTATAGCCTCTACACTGATGGTCAGCTGTATAGCCTCCACACTGATGGAAATACCAGTTGACTGGTCAGCTGTATAGCCTCTACACTGATGGTCAGCTGTATAGCCTCTACACTGATGGTCAGCTGTATAGCCTCCACACTGATGGTCAGCTGTATAGCCTCCACACTGATGGAAATACCAGTTGACTGGTCAGCTGTATAGCCTCTACACTGATGGAAATACCAGTTGACTGGTCGGCTGTATAGCCTCTACACTGATGGTCAGCTGTATAGCCTCTACACTGATGGTCAGCTGTATAGCCTCTACACTGATGGTCAGCTGTATAGCCTCTACACTGATGGTCAGCTGTATAGCCTCCACACTGATGGTCAGCTGTATAGCCTCCACACTGATGGAAATACCAGTTGACTGGTCAGCTGTATAGCCTCTACACTGATGGAAATACCAGTTGACTGGTCGGCTGTATAGCCTCTACACTGATGGTCAGCTGTATAGCCTCTACACTGATGGTCAGCTGTATAGCCTCTACACTGATGGTCAGCTGTATAGCCTCTACACTGATGGTCAGCTGTATAGCCTCCACACTGATGGAAATACCAGTTGACTGGTCGGCTGTATAGCCTCTACACTGATGGAAATACCAGTTGACTGGTCAGCTGTATAGCCTCTACACTGATGGAAATACCAGTTGCTGGGCGGCTGTATAGAAACTACACTGATGGTCAGCTGTATAGCCTCTACACTGATGGAAATACCAGTTGACTGGTCAGCTGTATAGCCTCCACACTGATGGAAATACCAGTTGACTGGTCGGCTGTATAGCCTCTACACTGATGGAAATACCAGTTGACTGGTCAGCTGTATAGCCTCTACACTGATGGAAATACCAGTTGCTGGGCGGCTGTATAGCCTCTACACTGATGGTCAGCTGTATAGCCTCTACACTGATGGAAATACCAGTTGACTGGTCAGCTGTATAGCCTCTACACTGATGGTCAGCTGTATAGCCTCTACACTGATGGAAATACCAGTTGACTGGTCAGCTGTATAGCCTCGACACTGATGGAAATACCAGTTGACTGGTCAGCTGTATAGCCTCTACACTGATGGTCAGCTGTATAGCCTCTACACTGATGGAAATACCAGTTGACTGGTCAGCTGTATAGCCTCTACACTGATGGAAATACCAGTTGACTGGTCAGCTGTATAGCCTCTACACTGATGGAAATACCAGTTGACTGGTCAGCTGTATAGCCTCTACACTGATGGTCAGCTGTATAGCCTCTACACTGATGGAAATACCAGTTGACTGGTCGGCTGTATAGCCTCTACACTGATGGTCAGCTGTATAGCCTCTACACTGATGGAAATACCAGTTGACTGGTCAGCTGTATAGCCTCTACACTGATGGTCAGCTGTATAGCCTCTACACTGATGGAAATACCAGTTGACTGGTCAGCTGTATAGCCTCTACACTGATGGTCAGCTGTATAGCCTCTACACTGATGGAAATACCAGTTGACTGGTCAGCTGTATAGCCTCTACACTGATGGGCGGCTGTATAGCCTCCACACTGATGCAAATACCAGTTGACTGGTCGGCTGTATAGCCTCTACACTGATGCAAATACCAGTTGACTGGTCAGCTGTATAGCCTCTACACTGACGCTCTACACTGATGGAAATACCAGTTGACTGGTCGGCTGTATAGCCTCTACACTGATGGTCAGCTGTATAGCCTCCACACTGATGGTCAGCTGTATAGCCTCTACACTGATGGTCAGCTGTATAGCCTCCACACTGATGGTCAGCTGTATAGCCTCCACACTGATGGTCAGCTGTATAGCCTCCACACTGATGGTCAGCTGTACAGCCTCCACACTGATGGTCAGCTGTACAGCCTCCACACTGATGGTCAGCTGTACAGCCTCCACACTGATGGTCAGCTGTATAGCCTCCACACTGATGGTCAGCTGTATAGCCTCCACACTGATGGTCAGCTGTATAGCCTCCACACTGATGGTCAGCTGTACAGCCTCTACACTGATGGTCAGCTGTACAGCCTCCACACTGATGGTCAGCTGTATAGCCTCCACACTGATGGTCAGCTGTATAGCCTCCACACTGATGGTCAGCTGTATAGCCTCCACACTGATGGTCAGCTGTATAGCCTCCACACTGATGGTCAGCTGTATAGCCTCCACACTGATGGTCAGCTGTATAGCCTCTACACTGATGGTCAGCTATAAAGCCTCCACACTGATGGAAATACCAGTTGACTGGTCAGCTGTATAGCCTCTACACTGATGGAAATACCAGTTGACTGGTCAGCTGTATAGCCTCTACACTGATGGTCAGCTATAAAGCCTCCACACTGATGGAAATACCAGTTCACAGAAGTTAAAGCTTGGTCGGAAATGGGTCTTCCAAATGGACAACGACCCCAAGCATAAGTTGTGGCAAAATGGCTTAAGGACAACAAGGTCAAGGTATTGGAGTGGCCATCACAAAGCCCTGACCTCAATCCTATAGAACATTTGTGGGCAGAACTGAAAAAGCGTGTGCAAGCAAGGAGGCCTACGAACCTGACTCAGTTACAGCAGCTCTGTCAGGAGGAATGGGCCAAAATTCACCCAACTTATTGTGGGAAGCTTGTGGAAGGCTACCCGAAACGTTTGACCCAAGTTAAACAATTTAAAGGCAATGCTACCAAATACTAATTGAGTGCATGTAAAACCTCTGACCCATTGGGAATGTGATGAAAGAAATAAAAGCTGAAATAAATCATTTTCTCTACTATTATTCTGACATTTCACCTTCTTAAAATAAAGTGGTGATCCGAACTGATCTAAGACAGGGAATTTTTACTCGGATTAAATGTCATTAGTGAAAAACTGAGTTTAAATATATTTGGCTAAGGTGTATGTAAACGTCCGACTTCAGCTGTATGTATATATATATATATATATATATATATATATATATATATATATATATATATATATATAAATATATATAAATATAAATATATAAATATATATAATATAATATATATAAATATATATTTAAATATAATTTTAAATATAAATAATAGGCCTACTGGCTGTATGAATCTGGGATCTATCGTCCCAAAACTGTCCCAGAGTCTGTTTGTAACAGGCTATTTCTTTCTCGACAAGCTGACCAATAGAATAGGTGGCCTAAACTTTTCTCCTATAGTAGATTGCCATAGGCTAGCGATGTTGCTACTCGTTCACCCTGGCACGAGCCCCCACCCTTCAAACTCCAGGATGTTGGTTAGAGAGTTGATGGAGGTCTGAGAGGGGGCGGAGTCATCCAGAGTCTCCTCCTCAGAGTCTTCCTCACTGGTCTCAGTCAGGTCCTCTCCGTCAGCCCCGCCATGACGCCTGGGGCCACCAGGTCTTCTGGAGCGCAGGGAGCTGAGGGGAGGGGGGGGAGGAGGAGGGGGAGGAAAGGGAGGGGGAGGAGGGGGGGGGCAGGAGGGGAGGGGGGGGGAAGGAGGAGGGAGAAAGGGAGGGGGAGGAGGGGGAGGGAGGGGAGGGGGGAAGGAGGAGGGAGAAATGGGGGGGGGAGGGGAGGAGGGAGGAGGGGAGGGGGAAGGAGGAGGGGGAAAGGGAGGGGGAGGAGGGGAGGGGGGGAAAGGGAGGGGGAGGAGGTTGATCAATAACATGGGTAGATGATCAATAACATGGGTAGATGTATATAAACAACTAGTTGATCAATAACATGGGTAGATGATCAATAACATGGGTAGATGTGTATAGACAACTGTAGTTGATCAATAACATGGGTAGATGTGTATAAACAACTGTAGTTGATCAATAACATGGGTAGATGATCAATAACATGGGTTGATGTATATAAACAACTAGTTGATCAATAACATGGGTAGATGATCAATAACATGGGTAGATGTGTATAAACAACTGTAGTTGATCAATAACATGGGTAGATGTGTATAGACAACTGTAGTTGATCAATAACATGGGTAGATGATCAATAACATGGGTAGATGTATATAAACAACTAGTTTATCAATAACATGGGTAGATGTGAATAAACAACTGTAGATGCTCAATAACATGGGTAGATGCTGCCCCCCAGTGGTAATCTATACCAACTGCAGGTGGCACGCTGTACTTAGGGAAAGGGGATACCTAGTCACTGAAATGTGTCTTCAGCTGTTAACCCACAAACCCCTCTGACTCAGAGAGGGGCATTGGGCTGCCTTAACCCCAAACCCCTCTGACTCAGAGAGGGGCAGTGGGCTGCCTTAACCCACAAACCCCTCTGAATCAGAGAGGGGCAGTGGGCTGCCTTAACCCACAAACCCCTCTGACTCAGAGAAGGGCAGTGGGCTGCCTTAACCCACGTCATCGGGGCCCTGGGAGCTGCTGTTGTTAACTGCCTTAACCCACGTCATCGGGGCCCTGGGAGCTGCTGTTGTTAACTGCCTCGCTCAACAGCAGAACGGAAGGTTTTTCCCCATCTTGTCAGCTCGGGGATTCAAACCAAAAACCTTTCAGTTACTGGCCCAATGCTCTTAAGCCTAGTGGTTAGAGCGTTGGACTAGTAACCGAAAGGTTGCTGGATCTAATCCCCGAGCTGACAAGGTACAAATGTGTCGTTCTGCCCCTGAACAAGGCAGTTAACCCACTGTTCCTAGGCAGTTAACCCACTGTTCCAAGGCAGTTAACCCGCTGTTCCTAGGCAGTTAACCCACTGTTCCAAGGCAGTTAACCCACTGTTCCTAGGCAGTTAACCCACTGTTCCTAGGCAGTTAACCCACTGTTCCTAGGCAGTTAACCCACTGTTCCTAGGCAATTAACCCACTGTTCCTAGGCAGTTAACCCACTGTTCCAAGGCAGTTAACCCACTGTTCCTGGGCAGTTAACCCACTGTTCCTAGGCAGTTAACCCACTGTTCCTAGGCAGTTAACCCACTGTTCCTAGGCAGTTAACCCACTGTTCCAAGGCAGTTAACCCACTGTTCCAAGGCAGTTAACCCACTGTTCCTAGGCAGTTAACCCACTGTTCCTAGACCAGTTAACCCACTGTTCCTAGGCAGTTAACCCACGGCTCCTAGGCAATTAACCCACTGTTCCTAGGCAGTTAACCCACTGTTCCTAGGCAGTTAACCCACTGTCCCTAGGCAGTTAACCCACTGTTCCAAGGCAGTTAACCCACTGTTCCAAGGCAGTTAACCCACTGTTCCTAGGCAGTTAACCCACTGTTCCTAGGCAGTTAACCCACTGTTCCTAGGCAGTTAACCCACTGTCCCTAGGCAGTTAACCCACTGTTCCAAGGCAGTTAACCCACTGTTCCTAGGCAGTTAACCCACTGTTCCAAGGCAGTTAACCCAATGTTCCTAGGCAGTTAACCCACTGTTCCTAGGCAGTTAACCCACTGTTCCAAGGCAGTTAACCCACTGTTCCTAGGCAGTTAACCCACTGTTCCTAGGCAGTTAACCCACTGTTCCTAGGCAGTTAACCCACTGTTCCTAGGCAGTTAACCCCACTGTTCCTAGGCAGTTAACCCACTGTTCCTAGGCAGTTAACCCACTGTTCCTAGGCAGTTAACCCACTGTTCCTAGGCAGTTAACCCCACTGTTCCTAGGCAGTTAACCCCACTGTTCCTAGGCAGTTAACCCACTGTTCCAAGGCAGTTAACCCACTGTTCCAAGGCAGTTAACCCACTGTTCCTAGGCAGTTAACCCACTGTTCCTAGACCAGTTAACCCACTGTTCCTAGGCAGTTAACCCACGGCTCCTAGGCAATTAACCCACTGTTCCTAGGCAGTTAACCCACTGTCCCTAGGCAGTTAACCCACTGTTCCAAGGCAGTTAACCCACTGTTCCTAGGCAGTTAACCCACTGTTCCTAGGCAGTTAACCCACTGTTCCTAGGCAGTTAACCCACTGTCCCTAGGCAGTTAACCCACTGTTCCAAGGCAGTTAACCCACTGTTCCTAGGCAGTTAACCCACTGTTCCAAGGCAGTTAACCCACTGTTCCAAGGCAGTTAACCCACTGCTCCTAAACCGTCATTGAAAATAAGAATTTGTTCTTAACTGACCTAGTAAAATAAAGATCTAGTGTATGTCAATGGGAGTAGTGTACCTGCTGTGTGACTGCAGCCTCCGGTACTCTGCCCTCACTTCCTCCAAGCTGCACGGCCCGTCTTCATTACCGAGGAATATCCCTAAACACATGTCGGTGAATGAGAAACCGTGCCCTTAATCACAGAGCGTGGTTGTTCTGTACACATCAAAAGGGCATTGGGCTCCTCTCACCTTTCAGTAGCATCAGTCTGCTCAGGTGGGCTTCCTGCTCTTTCAGAAATCCTTTGGCGTGGTCCAAGATCTTCCACTGAGCGACCAGACAACATTACAATCACACTTTACAATACAACACATTCAACTGAGGTTGCCACTTATCTGATCCATCATACCAATTTATCACCAGGTAGGTGAAGATCTACCTGCATGGCCAGGTAGGTGAAGATCTACCTGCATGGCCAGGTAGGTGAAGATCTACCTGCATGGCCAGGTAGGTGAAGATCTACCTGCATGGCCAGGTAGGTGAAGATCTACCTGCATGGCCAGGTAGGTGAAGATCTACCTGCATGGCCAGGTAGGTGAAGATCTACCTGCAGGGCCAGGTAGGTGAAGATCTACCTGCAGGGCCAGGTAGGTGCAGATCTACCTGCAGGGCCAGGTAGGTGAAGATCTACCTGCAGGGCCAGGTAGGTGAAGATCTACCTGCAGGGCCAGGTAGGTGAAGATCTACCTGCAGGGCCAGGTAGGTGCAGATCTACCTGCAGGGCCAGGTAGGTGAAGATCTACCTGCATCACCAGGTAGGTGAAGATCTACCTGCAGGGGCCAGGTAGGTGAAGATCTACCTGCATCACCAGGTAGGTGAAGATCTACCTGCAGGGCCAGGTAGGTGAAGATCTACCTGCATGGCCAGGTAGGTGAAGATATACCTGCATGGCCAGGTAGGTGAAGATATACCTGCATGGCCAGGTAGGTGAAGATATACCTGCATCGCCAGGTAGGTGAAGATCTACCTGCAGGGCCAGGTAGGTGAAGATATACCTGCATGGCCAGGTAGGTGAAGATATACCTGCATGGCCAGGTAGGTGAAGATATACCTGCATGGCCAGGTAGGTGAAGATCTACCTGCATGGCCAGGTAGGTGAAGATATACCTGCATGGCCAGGTAGGTGAAGATATACCTGCATGGCCAGGTAGGTGAAGATATACATGCATGGCCAGGTAGGTGAAGATATACCTGCATGGCCAGGTAGGTGAAGATATACCTGCATGGCCAGGTAGGTGAAGATATACCTGCATGGCCAGGTAGGTGAAGACCTACCTGCAGGGCCAGGTAGGTGAAGATATACCTGCATGGCCAGGAAGGTGAAGATATACCTGCATGGCCAGGTAGGTGAAGATATACCTGCATGGCCAGGTAGGTGAAGATATACCTGCCTCACCAGGTAGGTGAAGATCTACCTGCATGGCCAGGTAGGTGAAGATGTTTTTGGAAAGTAGAGAAAGTCGACAATAAACAGTAACTTGGAATCAGAAAAGTATATGAGAATGTCAGAACAGTTCCCACAACAGACCACTATAACTGAAGTGGTAGCAGGGACGACTGTGACGAGCTCTGAACGAATCAAGGTGAGTGGAAATCTCCCTTACCACCCTTTCAGAAAAAAATATTTTAATGACAACTTATGGAAAAGAAATATCGATCCTCAAATAGAAAGCGATTGATCAGCTTTGAATCTATTTGGGGTTGTTTTTTTAGAGAGGTGTGTGTGAGTGGGAATGGGATGTGAATCTGGTGTTGATCGTGGGTCGACGCCGAGCCTGAGGGAGAGGTTTGTGTGAGTGGATTATGACAGAGCTGTTTGTTCAGGAAAATAAACTAAATCGAGCACCTTAAATGTTTCTAATTGTTTTTGTTTTATGTATTCTGCTTAAAATCGTCCTAAAACTGTTTTAGGACGATTTTAAGCAGAATACATAACACAAATACAATTAGAAACATTTAAAGTGCTCAAACAGCTCTCTACCCAGCAACAGTTAGCCCCAAATCACACCCCCCCTATACGAATTTTTGTTTTGCTTTGTTGTTTTGAAATCAGAAAAGATGCAGCAAAATCAAGCATTTTTGTCAGCAGAAATCACAAAAAAAATTGCATAAAATCCTGGAGGGACAAGTCTGGAACAAATCACACCCTCTCTACCCACCAACAGTTAGCCAGTTAGCCCCAAATCACACCCTCTCAACCCAGCAACAGTTAGCCCCAAATCACACCCTCTCTACCCATCAACAGTTAGCCAGCTAGCCCCAAATCACACCCTCTCTAACCAGCAACAGTTAACTAGCTAGCCCCAAATCACACCCTCTCAACCCAGCAACAGTTAGGGAGCTAGCCCCAAATCACACCCTCTCTACCCAGCAACAGTTAGCCCCAAATCACACCCTCTCTACCCAGAAACAGTTAGCTAGCTAGCCCCAATCACACCCTCTCTACCCAGCAACAGTTAGCCCCAAATCACACCCTCTCTACCCAGCAACAGTTAGCCCCAAATCACACCCTCTCTACCCATCAACAGTTAGCCAGCTAGCCCCAAATCACACCCTCTCTAACCAGCAACAGTTAGCCAGCTAGCCCCAAATCACACCCTCTCAACCCAGCAACAGTTAACTAGCTAGCCCCAAATCACACCCTCTCAACCCAGCAACAGTTAGGGAGCTAGCCCCAAATCACACCCTCTCTACCCAGCAACAGTTAGCCAGCTAGCCCCAAATCACACTCTCTCTACCCAGCAGCAGTTATCCCCAAATCACACCCTCTCTACCCATCAACAGTTAGCCAGCTAGCCCCAAATCACACCCTCTCAACCCAGTAACAGTTAACTAGCTAGCCCCAAATCACAACCTCTCAACCCAGCAACAGTTAGGGAGCTAGCCCCAAATCACACCCTCTCTACCCAGCAACAGTTAGCCAGCTAGCCCCAAATCACACTCTCTCTACCCAGCAACAGTTATCCCCAAATCACACCCTCTCTACCCATCAACAGTTAGCCAGCTAGCCCCAAATCACACCCTCTCAACCCAGCAACAGTTAACTAGCTAGCCCCAAATCACACCCTCTCTACCCAGCAACAGTTAGCCCCAAATCACACCCTCTCTACCCAGAAACAGTTAGCCAGTTAGCCCCAATCACACTCTACACAGCAACAGTTAGCCCCAATCACACTCTCTACCCAGCAACAGTTAGCTAGTTAGCCCCAATCACACTCTCTACCCATCAACAGTTAGCTAGCTAGCCCCAATCACACTCTCTACCCATCAACAGTTAGCTAGCTAGCCCCAATCACACTCTCTACCCAGCAACAGTTAGCTAGTTAGCCCCAATCACACTCTCTACCCAGCAACAGTTAGCTAGTTAGCCCCAATCAC
>NW_027013239.1:0-16747 GCF_036934945.1 Oncorhynchus masou masou | reverse complement strand
GGTACACAGGCTGTAGGGGAACACAGGCTGTAGGGGTACACAGGCTGTAGGGGTACACAGGCTGTTGGGGTACACAGGCTGTAGGGGTACACAGGCTGTAGGTGAACACAGGCTGTAGGGGTACACAGGCTGTAGGGGTACACAGGCTGTAGGGGAACACGGGCTGTAGGGGAACGCAGGCTGTAGGGGTACACAGGCTGTAGGTGAACACAGGCTGTAGGGGTACACAGGCTGTAGGGGTACACAGGCTGTAGGGGAACACGGGCTGTAGGGGAACACGGGCTGTAGGTGAACACGGGCTGCAGGTGAACACAGGCTGTAGGGGTACACAGGCTGTAGGGGTACACAGGCTGTAGGGGTACACAGGCTGTAGGGGAACACAGGCTGTAGGGGTACACAGGCTGTAGGTGAACACAGGCTGTAGGTGAACACAGGCTGCAGGTGAGCTTCAGAAGGCAGCAAACTGCTTTTTACATTTACATTTACATTTAAGTCATTTAGCAGACGCTCTTATCCAGAGCGACTTACAAATTTTTAGTTTGTTTATCAATTTGTTTGTTGTAGTGGCTATACTGTGGCAGTCGTATACCCTGTTAAAGGCACTGGCCAAAACATATTGCTTTGGACAGAAACAGATAACATTTTATTTATTAAAGCAACAACTTCCGTTTCGCTATAATGAGTTGTCTATTTTTACAGTGTAACCTTTGACCCAGTGTTTTTCTAAATATTCCATATATTATGATATAAAAGGTTGATAAAGATTCTCTATTAGCGGCTGTTTTAGATAGAGAAAAATCCTTAAAGAAGAAGGTCTTGCCCTGAAACGATTTGACAATGATGGGGGTCCTGAACGAGCAAGTCAGAGGCCAGAGGTTAATGTAATTGCAATTTTAAATGTGTAGTCTAGCGAGACATGTTCTTCCCCCTTCTTCTCTGCAGAGCTTCTCAGAGTGTGTGTGTGTGTGTGTGTGTGTGCGTGTGTGTGTGTGTGTGTGTGTGCGTGTGTGTGTGTCTGAGCGTGTCTGTGTGTGATCATACAGTATCTAATACATTTGGCTAACTATCTACTAACTAACTATTCGAACACCGGCCCTTTTAATTCTTTATTAGGTCGGATGCCACCAATGGTTTGTCATCCTCCGTTCAAACAGACACACACTAATACCCACACAAACACACAAACACACACACTAATACACACACAAACACACACGCAAATACACCCACTAATACACACACAGACACACACGCACACACACACTAAAACACCCACTAATACAGACACAAACACACACGCACACACACACTAAAACACCCACTAATACAGACACAAACACACACAGTACACACACACACACACACAAACACACAGACAGCAGTTGGTCCTGTAATGTGTTTAATCAGACGGTTTGACATGTGTAGTGGTTCAGCTCATCTGGACAAGGTGCAGTGGTTTGACGATAACCCTGGGAGGATAACGATGATGGACTCCCGGCTGGGACATCAGACAGAGGCAGATTCAGGTGAGATAGCTGTACAGTATGTAACAATGACGTTCTTGCAACCCAGCGTTTTCTCCCACATAGAACCACAATTTGTGGTTCTATTTAAAACTACTGGGCGGTGGTGCCACCAGCCCCACTGGTCCAACTGACTCTCTTGGCCCCTGCAGCGGCCACTGTCAGATGGGGCTCTCCTGTCTGTGTGGAATAGAGAGTGGTCCTGTCTATGTGTGTATTGGGCTGTGTGTGGAATGGAGAGTGGTCCTGTCTATGTGTGTATTGGGCTGTGTGTGTTAGTGTAGATCCTCTGACTGTGTGTGGAATAGAGAGTGGTCCTGCCTATGTGTGTATTGGGCTGTGTGTGTTAGTGTCGTCCTCTACGGTTGTGTGTGGAATAGAGAGTGGTCCTGTCTATGTGTGTATTGGGCTGTGTGTGTTAGTGTCGTCCTCTACGGCTGTGTGTGGAATAGAGAGTGGTCCTGTCTATGTGTGTATTGGGCTGTGTGTGTTAGTGTCGTCCTCTACGGCTGTGTGTGGAATAGAGAGTGGTCCTGTCTATGTGTGTATTGGGCTGTGTGTGTTAGTGTCGTCCTCTCCTGTCTGTGTGGAATAGAGAGTGGTCCTGCCTATGTGTGTATTGGGCTGTGTGTGTTAGTGTCGTCCTCTACGGTCTGTGTGGAATAGAGAGTGGTCCTGTCTATGTGTGTATTGGGCTGTGTGTGTTAGTGTCGTCCTCTCCTGTCTGTGTGGAATAGGGTGGTCCTGTCTATGTGTGTATTGGGCTGTGTGTGTTAGTGTCGTCCTCTCCTGTCTGTGTGGAATAGAGAGTGGTCCTGTCTTTGTGTATTGGGCTGTGTGTGTTAGTGTCGTCCTCTCCTGTCTGTGTGGAATAGAGAGTGGTCCTGTCTATGTGTGTATTGGGCTGTGTGTGGAATGGAGAGTGGTCCTGTCTATGTGTGTATTGGGCTGTGTGTGTTAGTGTCATCCTCTACGGCTGTGTGGAATAGAGAGTGGTCCTGTCTATGTGTGTATTGGGCTGTGTGTGTTAGTGTCGTCCTCTCCTGTCTGTGTGGAATAGGGAGTGGTCCTGTCTATGTGTGTATTGGGCTGTGTGTGTTAGTGTCGTCCTCTACGGCTGTGTGTGGAATAGAGAGTGGTCCTGTCTATGTATTGGGCTGTGTGTGTTAGTGTCGTCCTCTCCTGTCTGTGTGGAATAGAGAGTGGTCCTGTCTATGTGTGTATTGGGCTGTGTGTGTTAGTGTCGTCCTCTACGGCTGTGTGTGGAATAGAGAGTGGTCCTGTCTATGTGTGTATTGGGCTGTGTGTGTTAGTGTCATCCTCTACGGCTGTGTGTGGAATAGAGAGTGGTCCTGTCTATGTGTGTATTGGGCTGTGTGTGTTAGTGTCGTCCTCTCCTGTCTGTGGAATAGAGAGTGGTCCTGTCTATGTGTGTATTGGGCTGTGTGTGTTAGTGTCGTCCTCCTGTCTGTGTGAATAGAGAGTGGTCCTGTCTATGTGTGTATTGGGCTGTGTGTGTTAGTGTCGTCTCTCCTGTCTGTGTGGAATAGAGAGTGGTCCTGTCTATGTGTGTATTGGGCTGTGTGTGTTAGTGTCGTCCTCTCCTGTCTGTGTGGAATAGAGAGAGTGGTCCTGTCTATGTGTATTGGGCTGTGTGTGTTAGGGTGTCCTCTCCTGTCTGTGTGGAATATAGAGTGGTCCTGTCTATGTGTATTGGGCTGTGTGTGTTAGTGTCGTCCTCTACGGCTGTGTGTGGAATAGAGAGTGGTCCTGTCTATGTGGGTATTGGGTTGTGTGTGGAATAGAGAGTGGTCCTGTCTATGTGTGTATTGGGCTGTGTGTGTTAGTGTCGTCCTCTACGCTCTGTGTGTGGAATAGAGAGTGGTCCTGTCTATGTGTGTATTGGGCTGTGTGTGTTAGTGTCGTCCTCTACGGCTGTGTGTGGAATAGAGAGTGGTCCTGTCTATGTGTGTATTGGGCTGTGTGTGTTAGTGTCGTCCTCTCACTGTCTGTGTGGAATAGAGAGTGGTCCTGTCTATGTGTATTGGGCTGTGTGTGTTAGTGTCGGTCTGTGTGGAATAGAGAGTGGTCCTGTCTATGTGTGTATTGGGCTGTGTGTGTTATGTCGTCCTCTCCTGTCTGTGTGGAATAGAGAGTGGTCCTGTCTATGTGTATTGGGCTGTGTGTGTTAGTGTCGTCCTCTCCTGTCTGTGTGAATAGGAGAGTGGTCCTGTCTATGTGTGTATTGGGCTGTGTGTGTTAGTGTCGTCCTCTCCTGTCTGTGTGGAATAGAGAGTGGTCCTGTCTATGTGTGTATTGGGCTGTGTGTGTTAGTGTCACCCTCTCCGGTTGTGTGTGGAATAGAGAGGGTCCTGTCTATGTGTGTATTGGGCTGTGTGTGTTAGTGTCGTCCTCTACCTGTGTGTGTTAGTGTCTCCTCTCCTGTCTGTGTGGAATATAGAGTGGTCCTGTCTATGTGTATTGGGCTGTGTGTGTTAGTGTCGTCCTCTCCTGTCTGTGTGGAATATAGAGTGGTCCTGTCTATGTGTATTGGGATGTGTGTGTTAGTGTCGTCCTCTCCTGTCTGTGTGGAATAGAGAGTGGTCCTGTCTATGTGTATTGGGCTGTGTGTGTTAGTGTGTCCTCTCCTGTCTGTGTGGAATAGAGAGTGGTCCTGTCTATGTGTATTGGGCTGTGTGTGTTAGTGTCGTCCTCACGGCTGCTGTGTGGAATAGAGAGTGGTCCTGTCTATGTGTGTATTGGGCTGTGTGTGTTAGGTGTCGTCCTCTACGGCTGTGTGTGTGGAATAGAGAGTGGTCCTGTCTATGTGTATTGGGCTGTGTGTGTTAGTGTCGTCCTCTCCTGTCTGTGTGGAATAGAGAGTGGTCCTGTCTATGTGTATTGGGCTGTGTGTGTTAGTGTCGTCCTCTCCTGTCTGTGTGGAATAGAGAGTGGTCCTGTCTATGTGTGTATTGGGCTGTGTGTGTTAGTGTCGTCCTCTCCTGTCTGTGTGGAATAGAGAGTGGTCCTGTCTATGTGTATTGGGCTGTGTGTGCTAGTGCCTCTCCCTCTCCTGTCTGTGTGGAATAGAGTGGTCCTGTCTATGTGTGTATTGGGCTGTGTGTGTGTTAGTGTCGTCCTCTACGCTCTGTGTGTGGAATAGAGAGTGGTCCTGTCTATGTGTGTATTGGGCTGTGTGTGTGTTAGTGTCGTCCTCTACGGCTGTGTGTGGAATAGAGAGTGGTCCTGTCTATGTGTGTATTGGGCTGTGTGTTAGTTTCGTCCTCTACGGCTGTGTGTGTTAGTGTCGTCCTCTCCTGTCTGTGGAATGAGAGTGGTCCTGTCTATGTGTATTGGGCTGTGTGTGTTAGTGTCGTCCTCTACGGGCTGTGGAATAGAGAGTGGTCCTGTCTATGTGTATTGGGCTGTGTGTGTTAGTTTCGTCCTCTCCTGTCTGTGTGGAATATAGTGTGGTCCTGTCTATGTGTATTGGGCTGTGTTTGTTAGTGTCGTCCTCTACGGCTGTGTGTGTGTTAGTGTTGTCATCTACGGCTGTGTGTGTGTTAGTGTCGTAGACCTGACCAGACTGTAGACCTGACCAGACTGTAGACCTGACCAGACTGTAGACCTGGTCAGACTGTAGACCTATCCAGACTGTAGACCTATCCAGACTGTAGACCTGGTCAGACTGTAGACCTATCCAGACTGTAGACCTGACCAGACTGTAGACCTGACCAGACTGTAGACCTGACCAGACTGTAGACCTGACCAGACTGTAGACCTGACCAGACTGTAGACCTGACCAGACTGTAGACCTGACCAGACTGTAGACCTGACCAGACTGTAGACCTGGTCAGACTGTAGACCTATCCAGACTGTAGACCTATCCAGACTGTAGACCTGGTCAGACTGTAGACCTGATTAGACTGTAGACCTGGTCAGACTGTAGACCTGATTAGACCTGTAGACCTATCCAGACTGTAGACCTGGTCAGACTGTAGACCTGGTCCAGACTGTAGACCTATCCAGACTGTAGACCTATCCAGACTGTAGACCTGACCAGACTGTAGACCTGACCAGACTGTAGACCTGACCAGACTGTAGACCTGATTAGACTGTAGACCTGGTCAGACTGTAGACCTATCCAGACTGTAGACCTGGTCAGACTGTAGACCTATCCAGACTGTAGACCTATCCAGACTGTAGACCTATCCAGACACAGACCTATCAGACTGTAGACCTGATTAGACTGTAGACCTGATTAGACTGTAGACCTATCCAGACTGTAGACCTGACCAGACTGTAGACCTGATTAGACTGTAGACCTGGTCAGACTGTGAACCTGATTAGACTGTAGACCTGATTAGTCTGGATAGGTCTACAGTCTAATCAGGTCTACAGTCTAATCCAGGTCTACAGTCTGACCAGGTCTACAGTCTGGATAGGTCTAAATTAGAAATGTTTAACATCTGAAAATGTAGCTAGCTAGACTATCTTACCTGTGTACATGAATGGACGCTTCTCCCTCTGTCACGGATGCCATGGTTGCCCTCAGTTTGAAGATGTAATCCGGTGACAGGTGTTTCCTCCATCTCCTTGGCTATCATACACTAATTCTACTGATTTCAAAAACTCTGCCTCAGAGAAAGTGGAGAGCAACACTTATACAGCTCTACTAAGTGATGTCTCTATAAAAAGCTGCATTAGAAAGAATGACCTACTACTCGTAATGATTCTACATGGCAGACCAATCAGAACTCATCTCTCGGCATGTCCAGCCCACTCATTATCTCAGCCAATCATGGCTAGCCGGAGAAGGTTGCTGACTTTTTCTGTGGCTAAACCAACGAGGTTCGTAATTTGTGATTGTATTCTTATATATACAGATGGCGTACAAGTTTGTTATTAAGGCACATGAAAGTTCACGTGTTCGAGTAGGCATTTCTGCCCCAAAAAATGCATTTTGATCAAAAAATATGTTTTATGTTCAAATAGCTCTCCTGTGAAGTTGTGATCCCATTGAATAGAGAGAGAGAGAGAGAGAGCTTGCCTTCATGTCTGTCTCCTCCTCTTTGTGTCTGGCTCCTCCTCTTTGTCTCTGTCTCCTTGTCTTTGTGTCTGTCTCCTTGTCTTTGTGTCTGTCGACTTGTCTTTGTGTCTGGCTCCTTGTCTTTGTGTCTGTCTCCTTGTCTTTGTGTCTGTCTCCTCCTCTTTGTGTCTGGCTCCTCCTCTTTGTCTCTGTCTCCTTGTCTTTGTGTCTGTCTTCTTGTCTTTGTGTCCGTCGCCTTGTCTTTGTCTCTGTCTCCTTGTCTTTGTGTCTGGCTCCTTGTCTTTGTCTCTGGCTCCTTGTCTTTGTCTGTGTCTGTGCGTGTGTGTGTGTGTGTGTGTGTGTGTGTGTGTGTGTGCGTGTGTGCGCGTGTGTGTGCGCGTGTGTGCGTGCGCGTGTGTGCGTGTGTGTCTCTGTGTGTGCGTGTGTGTGTGGAGACCTTGTAAAGTGCTTGTGTTAGATGTTTTATTCTCAATCAGCCATGTTCACCCAGCATGACAAATTTAAAATGGACAAAGTGGGGTGACACACACACACACACACACTCACTCACACACTCCTAAATGGGGCTCACAATATTATACTCATAATTACGTCCAGAAATCAATTGAAGCAAATGAAAGTGGTGTTGTTGCTAACCATGCTTTGCTAATTGCGTTGTTTTGATGCATCCACCATAGATATAGAAATATAATGCATGAATTGGTGCACACCCAGTGGCGACCATCAGTGCTCAGAATGTCCGCAATAGGCCTGTCTCTAGCCTAATGTCCAGCAGCCTGTCTCTAGCCTAATGTCCAGCGGCCTGTCTCCTAGCCTACTGTCCAGCGGCCTGTCTCTAGTGTACTGTCCAGCGGCCTGTCTCTAGCCTACTGTCCAGCGGCCTGTCTCCTAGCCCTAATGTCCAGAGGCCTGTCTCTAGCCCTAATGTCCAGTGGCCTGTCTCTAGCCTAATGTCCAGCGGCCTGTCTCTAGCCTAATGTCCAGAGGCCTGTCTCTTAGCCTAATGTCCAGCGGCCTGTCTCTCTAGCCTAATGTCCAGCGGCCTGTCTCTAGCCTAATGTCCAGCGGCCTGTCTCTAGCCTAATGTCCAACGGCCTGTCTCTGTCTAATGTCCAACGGCCTGTCTCTAGCCTAATGTCCAACGGCCTGTCTCTAGCCTAATGTCCAGTGGCCTGTCTCTAGCCTAATGTCCAGCGGCCCTGTCTCTAGCCTAATGTCCAGTGGCCTGTCTCTAGCCTAATGTCCAGCGGCCTGTCTCTAGCCTAATGTCCAGCAGCCTGTCTCTAGTCTAATGTCAAGCGGCCTGTCTCCTAGCCTACTGTCCAGCGGCCTGTCTCTAGCCTAATGTCCAGTGGCCTGTCTCTAGCCTAATGTCCAGCGGCCTGTCTCTAGCCTAATGTCCAGTGGCCTGTCTCTAGCCTAATGTCCAGCGGCCTGTCTCCTAGCCTAATGTCCAGCGGCCTGTCTCTAGCCTACTGTCCAACGGCCTGTCTCTAGCCTACTGTCCAGCGGCCTGTCTCTAGCCTACTGTCCAACGGCCTGTCTCTAGCCTAATGTCCAGCGGCCTGTCTCTAGCCTACTGTCCAGCGGCCTGTCTCAATCCTAATGTCCAGTGGCCTGTCTATAGTCTAATGTCAAAAGGCCTGTCTCTAGCCTAATGTCCAAAGGCCTGTCTCTAGCCTAATGTCCAGCGGCCTGTCTCAATCCTAATGTCCAGCGGACTGTCTATAGTCTAATGTCCAAAGGCCTGTCTCTAGCCTAATGTCCAGCGGCCTGTCTCTAGCCTACTGTCCAGCGGCCTGTCTCTAGCCTAATATCCAGCGGCCTGTCTCTAGCCTACTGTCCAGCGGCCTGTCTCTAGCCTAATGTCCAGCGGCCTGTCTCTAGCCTAATGTCCAACGGCCTGTCTCTAGCCTAATGTCCAGCGGCCTGTCTCTAGCCTAATGTCCAGTGGCCTGTCTCTAGCCTAATGTCCAGCGGCCTGTCTCTAGCCTACTGTCCAACGGCCTGTCTCTAGCCTAATGTCCAGCGGCCTGTCTCTAGCCTAATGTCCAGCGGCCTGTCTCTAGCCTAATGTCCATTGGCCTGTCTCTAGCCTACTGTCCAACGGCCTGTCTCTAGCCTACTGTCCAGCGGCCTGTCTCTAGCCTAATGTCCAGCGGCCTGTCTCTAGCCTAATGTCCAGCGGCCTGTCTCTAGCCTAATGTCCAACGGCCTGTCTCTAGCCTAATGTCCAATGGCCTGTCTCTAGCCTAATGTCCAGCGGCCTGTCTCTAGCCTAATGTCCAGCGGCCTGTCTCTAGCCTAATGTCCAGCGGCCTGTCTCTAGCCTAATGTCCAGCGTCCTGTCTCTAGCCTAATGTCAGCGGCCTGTCTCTAGCCTAATGTCCAGCGGCCTGTCTCTAGCCTAATGTCCAGCGGCCTGTCTCTAGCCTACTGTCCAGCGGCCTGTCTCTAGCCTACTGTCCAGCGGCCTGTCTCTAGCCTAATTTCCAGCGGCCTGTCTCTAGCCTACTGTCCAGCGGCCTGTCTCTAGCCCTAATGTCCAGCGGCCTGTCTCTAGCCTAATGTCCAGTGGCCTGTCTGCCTAATGTCCAGCGGCCTGTCTCCCAGCCTACTGTCCAGCGGCCTGTCTCTAGCCTAATGTCCAGCGGCCTGTCTCTAGCCTAATGTCCAGCGGCCTGTCTCTAGCCTAATGTCCAGCGGCCTGTCTCTAGCCCTAATGTCCAGTGGCCTGTCTCTAGCCTAATGTCCAGCGGCCTGTCTCTAGCCTAATGTCCAGCGGCCTGTCTCTAGCCTAATGTCCAGCGGCCTGTCTCTAGCCTAATGTCCAACTGCCTGTCTCTAGTCTAATGTCCAACGGCCTGTCTCTAGCCTAATGTCCAACGGCCTGTCTCTAGCCTAATGTCCAGTGGCCTGTCTCTAGCCCTAATGTCCAGTGGCCTGTCTCTAGCCCAATGTCCAGCGTGCCTGTCTCTAGCCTAATGTCCAGCGGTCTGTCTCTAGTCTAATGTCCAGCGGCCTGTCTCTAGCCTACTGTCCAGCTGCCTGCTCTAGCCTAATGTCCAGTGGCCTGTCTCTAGCCTAATGTCCAGCGGCCTGTCTCTAGCCTAATGTCCAGTGGCCTGTCTCTAGCCTAATGTCCAGCGGCCTGTCTAGCCTAATGTCCTGCGGCCTGTCTCTAGCCTACTGTCCAACGGCCTGTCTCTAGCCTACTGTCCAGCGGCCTGTCTCTAGCCTACTGTCCAACGGCCTGTCTCTAGCCTAATGTCCAGCGGCCTGTCTCTAGCCTAATGTTCAACGGCCTGTCTTTAGCCTAATGTCCAACGGCCTGTCTCTAGCCTAATGTCCAGCGGCCTGTCTCTAGCCTAATGTCCAGCGGCCTGTCTCTAGCCTAATGTCCAGCGGCCTGTCTCTAGCCTAATGTCCAGCGGCCTGTCTCTAGCCTAATGTCCAGCAGCCTGTCTCTAGCCTAATGTCCAGCAGCCTGTCTCTAGCCCAATGTCCAGCGGCCTGTCTCTAGCCTACTGTCCAGCGGCCTGTCTCTAGCCTACTGTCCAGCGGCCTGTCTCTAGCCTAATATCCAGCGGCCTGTCTCTAGCCTACTGTCCAGCGGCCTGTCTCTAGCCTAATGTCCAGTCTCTAGCCTACTGTCCAGCGGCCCGTCTCTAGCCTAATGTCCATGTGCCTGTCTCTAGCCTACCGTCCAGCGGCCTGTCTCTAGCCTAATGTCCAGTCTCTAGCCTAATGTCCGCCTGTCTCTAGCCCTAATGTCCAGCGTGCCTGTCTCTAGCCTAATGTCCAGCGGCCTGTCTCTACTCTACTGTCCAGCGGCCTGTCTCTAGCCTAATGTCCAGCGGCCTGTCTTTAGCCTACTGTCCAGCGGCCTGTCTCTAGCCTATTGTCCAGTCTCTAGCCTAATGTCCAGCGGCCTGCTCCCTAGCCTAATGTCCAGCGGCCTGTCTCTAGCCTAATGTCCAGCGGCCTGTCTCTAGCCTAATGTCCAGCGGCTGTCTCTAGCCTACTGTCCAGCGGCCTGTCTCTAGCCTAATGTCCAGTGCAATGTCTCTAGCCTAATGTCCAGCGGCCTGTCTCTAGCCTAATGTCCAGCGGCCTGTCTCTAGCCTAATGTCCAGCGGCCTGTCTCTAGCCTACTGTCCAGCGGCCTGTCTCTAGCCTAATGTCCAGCGGCCTGTCTCTAGCCTAATGTCCAGCGGCCTGTCTCTAGCCTACTGTCCAGTGGCCTGTCTCTAGCCTAATGTCCAGCGGCCTGTCTCTAGCCTACTGTCCAGCGGCCCTGTCTCTAGCCTAATGTCCACAAATACAGCTGCAGTGTGTGAAAACCTGGTCAAGAACTACAGGAAACATATGATCTCTGTATTTGCAAACAAAAGTTTCTGTACCAAATATTACCAATATTACCAATATTCTTATATTACCAATATTCTGTACCAATATTGTTTTAGATTCCGTCTCTCACAGTTGAAGTGTACCTATGATTAAAAAAATTACAGACCTATACATGCTTTGTAAGTAGGAAAACCTGCAAAATCGGCAGTGTATCAAATACTTGTTCTCCCACTGTATGTGTCAGTTTGCAAACAATGTAACAAAAATAAACATATTTTAGTTAATAAAATCCGCATAAAAACATGCTCTCTTTTATGTTTTCTTGAGTAAGACAGCTCCAAAATACAGGTGTTTCAGCCTCAGCTCAGTGCTTTCTGTGGTGGTGGGGCAGCCAGCAGAATATACAGAGTGTAGGGGTTGGTAATGTTCTCTAGTTGTGCCGTGATTGGCTCAGTGTTCTGTCACTCATGGGGACACTACATCACTGACAAATCTAAGAGTATAGCTTGAAAATTCTAGCACCTTGAGTCCTGCCATAGAGATATTAGAAGTGCCCATCCAAGAAAGGCCCAAGGTCATTTAAAAAAATATAACCTTTATAGGGTGAAATATAACAGGTAGACTAGTTAACAGGTAGACTAGTTGAGAACAAGTTCTCATTTGCAACTGCGACCTGGCCAAGATAAAGCAAGGCAGTGTGACAGACACCAACACAGAGTTAAACATGGAGTAAACAATAAACAAGCCAATAACACAATAAACAAGTCAATGACACAGTAGAAAAAATAAAGTCTATATACAGTGTGTGTGCAAAAATGCATGAGGAGGTTGGCAATAAATAGGCCATAATAATTACAATTTAGCAGATTAACTCTGGAGTGATAAATGAGCCGATGATGATGTGCAAGGAGATACTGGTGTGCAAAGAGCAGAAAAGTAAATAAAACAAAAACAGTATGGGGATGAGGTAGATAGATTGGGTGGGCTGTTTACAGGTTGCCCATTTACAGCTGCAGCTATCGGTTAGCTGCTCAGAGAGTTGATGTTTAAAGTTGGTGGGGGAAATAAAAGTCTCCAACTTCAGCGATTTTTGAAATTGTTCCAGTCACTGGCAGCAGAGAACTGGAAGGAAAGGTGGCCAAATGAGGTGTTGGTTTTGGGGATGATCAGTGAGATATACCTGCTGGAACGTGTGCTACGGGTCGGTGTTGTTATCGTGATCCTGATTGAAAACAGCTGAGGTGTATTTGGAGGGCAAGTTGGTCAGGATAATGACTATGAGGTGCCCATGTTTACGGATTTATGGTTGTACCTGGTGGGTTCCTTGATGATTTGTGTGAAATTGAGGGCATCTTGCTTAGATTGTAGGACTGCCCGGGGTGTTAAGCAGATCCCAGTTTACGTCACATAACAGAAAGAAGCTAGATGAGGGCGATCAATTCACAAATGGTGTCCAGGGCACAGCTGGGAGCGGAGGGGGTCGATAGCAGGCGGCAACAGTGAGAGACTTATTTCTGGAGAGGTTCATTTTTAAAATTAGAAGTTCAAACTGTTTGGGTATAGATCTGGAAAGTATGACAGAACTTTGCAGGCTATCTCTGCAGTAGATTGCAACTCCTCCTCTGCTGGCAGTTCTATCTTGACGGAAATGTTGTAGCTGGGTATGGAAATCTCAGAATTGTTGGTGGCCTTCCTATAGGCCAGGATTCAGACACGGCAAGGACATCAGGGTTGACGGAGTGTAAGATAAATGATATATAAAACTTATCGGTGCTCATCGGCCATTGGACATAACCAGCGGACATCAAGAAGCATCAGAAAATACATAAATTTAGCCTTTTTTATTCCTCCGGTCCATTTATTTCGCAAGCCAATCAGCTGCCTGATTGCAATTATTTCGCCTAAAAGCAGCCAATCAGCTGCCTGATTGCAATTATTTTGCCTAAAAGCAGCCAATCAGCTGTTTCACCAGTTTTTCCTCACCAAGGCCCATGCTTGATTATTTTGCATAGGAGAACCAAGGATTAGTTCGTTTTTTTACCCTAAGTCACTTTAACAGGCGTGTTTACCAGCCAGGAAGGTAAACATTTATGAAAAGAAAGAGAACGCTAAAACGGGGTCCATTATTATATTACTGATAAAATCTCTGAATAATAAAGGTAATGTATACTATCTCTGATACATGCAATAGGGCAGTGGTCACTGATGTCATAGCACTAGCTATATATTTGTGAGTGTATTTGTTAAGATAAGGTCCTACTAATGTAGATTTTTTGTGGGTTCTTTTGGTTTAGGACAGGTTGGTATAGTTATTAGTTGAGTAAGATTTAGTTCGTTACAAATATTTTTTAATTTAAACGATGCTGGCATCAGCCAGTCCAGATTGAGATCTCTGATAATCAATAAGATTATGTCACGTTCAAGTTCTTTTTGTGTTTTCCTTGTTTTAGTATTGGTCAGGAGGTGAGCTGGGTGGGCATTCTATATTGTGTGTCTAGTTTGTCCGTTTCTATGTATGGCCTGATATGGCCTGATATGGTTCTCAATCAGAGGCAGGTGTTAGTCATTGTCTCTTTTTTTATTTTTTTATTTCACCTTTATTTAACCAGGTAGGCAAGTTGAGAACAAGTTCTCATTTACAATTGAGACCTGGCCAAGATAAAGCAAAGCAGTTCGACACATACAACGACACAGAGTTACACATGGAGTAAAACAAACATACAGTCAATAATACAGTATAAACAAGTCTATATACAACGTGAGCAAATGAGGTGAGATAAGGGAGGTAAAGGCAAAAAGAGGCCATGGTGGCAAAGTAAATACAATATAGCAAGTAAAACACTGGAATGGTAGATTTGCAATGGAAGAATGTGCAAAGTAGAAATAAAAATAATGGGGTGCAAAGGAGCAAAATAAATAAATAAATTAAATACAGTAGGGAAAGAGGTAGTTGTTTGGGCTAAATTATAGGTGGGCTATGTACAGGTGCAGTAATGCAGTAATCTGTGAGCTGTTCTGACAGTTGGTGCTTAGGACAGAACTCTGCAGGCTATCTTTGCAGTAGATTGCAACACCGCCCCTTTGGCAGTTCTATCTTGTGTGAAAATGTTGTAGTTTGGGATTAAAATTTCAGAATTTTTGGTGCACACCCAGTGGCGACCATCATTTATTTTTCTTCTTCCTAAGCCAGGATTCAGACACAGCTTGAACATCTGGGTTGGCAGTATGTGCTAAAGCAGTGAATAGAACAAACTTAGGGAGGAGGCTTCTAATGTTAACATGCATGAAACCAAGGCTATTACGGTTACAGAAGTCGTCAAAAGAGAGCGCCTGGGGAATAGGAGTGGAGCTAGGCACTGCAGGGCCTAGATTCACCTCTACATCGCCAGAGGAACAGAGGAGGAGTAGAATAAGGGTACGGCTAAAAGCAATAAGAATTGGTCGTCTAGAACGTCTGGAACAGAGAGTAAAAGGAGGTTTCTGGGGGCAAAAAATAGCATCAAGGTATAATGTACAGACAAAGGTATGGGAGGATGTGAATACAGTGGAGGTAAACCTAGGTATTGAGTGATGAAGAGAGAGATATTGTCTCTAGAAACATCATTGAAACCAGGAGATGTCATTGCATGTGTGGGTGGTGGAACTAATAGGTTGGATAAGGTATAGTGAGCAGGACTAGAGGCTCTACAGTGAAATAAGCCAATAAACACTAACCAAAACAGCAATGGACAAGGCATATTGTCATTAAGGAGAGGCATGCTTAGTCAAGTGAATTACATTTACATGTAAGTCATTTAGCAGGCATGGCAGCTCTTATCCAGAGCGACTTACAAATTGAGTGTAATTCACCTT
The DNA here is from genome assembly GCF_036934945.1 of Oncorhynchus masou masou. Lineage (NCBI taxonomy): Eukaryota > Metazoa > Chordata > Actinopteri > Salmoniformes > Salmonidae > Oncorhynchus > Oncorhynchus masou. The sequence continues at coordinate 1,972 of NW_027013239.1, read as the reverse complement.
TCTGACATCCACTGGAACAGCCACTTTACGATAGTGCATCTAAATCATTTAAGGGGGGTGAGAAGGATTACTTATCCTATCCTAGGTATTCCTTGAAGAGGTGTGGTTTCATTTGTCTCCGGAAGGTGGTGATTGACTCCGCTGTCCTGGCGTCGTGAGGGAGTTTGTTCCACCATTGGGGGGCCAGAGCAGCGAACAGTTTTGACTGGGCTGAGCGGGAACTGTACTTCCTCAGTGGTAGGGAGGCGAGCAGGCCAGAGGTGGATGAACGCAGTGCCCTTGTTTGGGTGTAGGGCCTGATCAGAGCCTGGAGGTACTGCGGTGCCGTTCCCCTCACAGCTCCGTAGGCAAGCACCATGGTATTGTAGCGGATGCGAGCTTCAACTGGAAGCCAGTGGAGAGAGGGGTGATGTGGGAGAACTTGGGAAGGTTGAACACCAGACGGGCTGCGGCGTTCTGGATGAGTTGTAGGGGTTTAATGGCACAGGCAGGGAGCCCAGCCAACAGCGAGTTGCAGTAATCCAGACGGGAGATGACAAGTGCCTGGATTAGGACCTGCGCCGCTTCCTGTGTGAGGCAGGGTCGTACTCTGCGGATGTTGTAGAGCATGAACCTACAGGAACGGGCCACCGCCATGATGTTGGCTGGAGAACGACAGGGTGTTGTCCAGGATCACGCCAAGGTTCTTAGCGCTCTGGGAGGAGGACACAATGGAGTTGTCAACCGTGATGGCGAGATCATGGAACGGGCAGTCCTTCCCCGGGAGGAAGAGCAGCTCCGTCTTGCCGAGGTTCAGCTTGAGGTGGTGATCCGTCATCCACACTGATATGTCTGCCAGACATGCAGAGATGCGATTCGCCACCTGGTCATCAGAAGGGGGAAAGGAGAAGATTAATTGTGTGTCGTCTGCATAGCAATGATAGGAGAGACCATGTGAGGTTATGACAGAGCCAAGTGACTTGGTGTATAGCGAGAATAGGAGAGGGCCTAGAACAGAGCCCTGGGGGACACCAGTGGTGAGAGCGCGTGGCGAGGAGACAGATCCTCGCCACGCCACTTGGTAGGAGCGACCTGTCAGGTAGGTGGGACGCAATCCAAGCGTGGGCCGCACCGGAGATGCCCAACTCGGAGAGGGTGGAGAGGAGGATCTGATGGTTCACAGTATCGAAGGCAGCCGATAGGTCTAGAAGGATGAGAGCAGAGGAGAGAGAGTTAGCTTTAGCAGTGCGGAGCGCCTCCGTGATACAGAGAAGAGCAGTCTCAGTTGAATGACTAGTCTTGAAACCTGACTGATTTGGATCAAGAAGGTCATTCTGAGAGAGATAGCGGGAGAGCTGGCCAAGGACGGCACGTTCAAGAGTTTTGGAGAGAAAAGAAAGAAGGGATACTGGTCTGTAGTTGTTGACATCGGAGGGATCGAGTGTAGGTTTTTTCAGAAGGGTGCAACTCTCGCTCTCTTGAAGACGGAAGGGACGTAGCCAGCGGTCAGGGATGAGTTGATGAGCGAGGTGAGGTAAGGAGAAGGTCTCCGGAAATGGTCTGGAGAAGAGAGGAGGGATAGGGTCAAGCGGGCAGGTTGTTGGGCGGCCGGCCGTCACAAAGCGAGATTTCATCTGGAGAGAGAGGGGAGAAAGAGGTCAGAGCACAGGGTGGGGCAGTGTGAGCAGAACCAGCGGTGTCGTTTGACTTAGCAAACGAGGATCGGATGTCGTCGACCTTCTTTTCAAAATGGTTGACGAAGTCATCTGCAGAGAGGGAGGAGGGGGAGGGGGAGGAGGATTCAGGAGGGAGGAGAAGGTGGCAAAGAGCTTCCTAGGGTTAGAGGCAGATGCTTGGAATTTAGAGTGGTAGAAAGTGGCTTTAGCAGCAGAGACAGAGGAGGAAAATGTAGAGAGGAGGGAGTGAAAGGATGCCAGGTCCGCAGGGAGGCGGAAGTTTTCCCTCCATTTCCGCTCGGCTGCCCGGAGCTCTG
>NW_027013238.1:0-16752 GCF_036934945.1 Oncorhynchus masou masou | reverse complement strand
ACAACACCACCACTAGAGGGCCACAGCACTGGTCTCTCAATGCACTTGTAACAAGCCCCTGTACGTGTAGAAGGTGAGTTCCTCTATGTGTCATTTGTGACTAGGTGTGTTGTGTGAGGTGTGGTAGTGCACCTGTATGTGTTGAAGGTGCGTTCCTCTGTGTATGGGGGTAACAGGTGTCCTCTACTCTGCACCTGTTTCACTACCTCAGGTGTCTCCTACACTCCTCTGACAGCACCTCAACCTATCTAAAAATACACATTCTCACATCAACAGTGTTGTTCTGCGTGTCTGACCTGTCCCTAAGGCAGCACATGTCCACCTGTCTGCTATCCGTTATATAACTTATATATCGTTTATCAATGTGCATAGAGGTCATGAAAGGACCGGTACAGACCTAGTTGTCTCAGTGATCTCCCCATGTGGGTGAACTGCTAGCACAGACACTTCTGATGGAGGGAGGAGAGCACAGAGTCAGTTAGGGTACTGTGATAACCAGTGTAATTCAGTGTGTAATAAAGGAAGTGTTATAGTAACCTGTTGTTGCTGTGTGAGGACCTCTGTCAGCTGGTTGTACTGGTCTGAGGCCCCAGGAGGCACTGGGAGGGGCTGGGAGTGGACTTGTACCTTGTCTTCTGTTCTTGACACCTAGAATGACAACACAGTGGTGGAGGTGAAAACATAGAGGTTACTTGGAAAGCGGCTAGAGAGGAGAGGATATATACCATGATCTTGCTGCCAGGAGGCTCCTTCTTACTGGCAGGACAAGTCATGTGACTGAAACTGGTGTCTGTCTCTGTCTGTTGTTTGAGTGGTTCGTCTGGGGGAGGAGGAGATGGAAACAACCAGTCCGCCTCAGGAGAGAAATTAGTAAGCGACTTCCTCTCTCTCCCTCATTAGCCCTCTTCATTAGCCTACTCCCATTATAGAGCTCAAGCCCTCAGAAAAATTAAATGAGAGGGAGACTGACCTTTTTGTTTGAAGTTCTCTCAAAAAGCTGTTATTAATTACCAGACCACTGTCTGTACTAGCTACCTTAAGCTTCAATGGAATATATGAACTACATATTATTATGCACTAAAATAATGACATTGGCGTTACTGGGAGAGAGCAGAAATCGATGGAATAGTAGTCTGAGCTCCAGCACTACTGCAGTTCCCATTGTGGTGTAATGATAAGGACTCACCAGGAGGGCTGTATAAAGCTGATGACCACTCACTCTTCTCAGATGCCTCTTCAACCATCATCTCTAATTTCTAGAGAGAGGAAGAAGAAAGGGAGGGGGTGAGATGGATGGAGAGAGAGAGAAATGAATGAGAGGGTGAAGGAGAGAGAGAGGAGGAGAGGGAGGAAGAGAGAGGTAGAAGAGAGCGAGAGACACAGAAATACACACGAGCAAGCAAACAAAACATTAACTTGACTTATGACCCTCATTATTGACTCTATTAGATGGCCTCAGCAGCATGCAATATATCAGACTGACTGTTGTGTACTCACACACACATACACACAACAGCTTCTGCTAAATGGCATATACACACACACATTATCCTGAGGAGAGTTATGAGAGACGTCTGCCCTCGATGACCGGGGAGAATATACTGTAATGGCTGTGACCCAGATCCCTGGTTGGTTGGTGGGCACAGGGAAGGATGACAGTAAAGATGCCCATCTGGGTTTGGCTCCACTGGGCAGAGCAGTGTTTGCCAAGTAGCTGGTTGGTAGCACGCTGGTGGCATCTTGGCTGTGTGTCATGTTTGGGCATGTGGTGTGTGACTCACCTTAGTCAGGTGAGAGTGAATGAGTGGTGTGTGGTACCTTTGCTGTCCGATAGTAACGTCTGGCTAGCTCCATGTCTCCTGCCCGCTTGGCCTGGACTGCTGCCACTCTGTACTCTCTGTCTGCTCAGGACCAAGCCCGAGGATCTGGATGAACACACATCCATATCACCACCACTGTATACTGTAGTAGGCAGAGGAAGAGCATCCATCCCTGATCCACAGTCAACCAACATACAGTGGCTTCCAATATTTCCTCTGTTATATAATTAATCATCTCCTCATTAACACTAAGAGGAAACTATCATTCCATGACTTTAAGCAGTAGGAGTGTCTTCACACCCCACAAACCACACTCCCAGTCTGGTTCCTGTCCTATAACACACAGTGAGCCCAGGCCGGGATCAATAGCTAATTCACTCTCAGTCTGTGGAGACGAAGGGGACCCACACACAGTGATCAATCACAGCAGACTGAGAGGGCAGATCACGTTGTGAAAGCCACGCCTATAAATCTCATTAAGAGAAGGCCACGGTTTAATATGATTGATGATAAAGAACTGACTGTCGGGTTTGGAGATGCAGTAACAACTCAGGCTTGGGTTGTGGTTGGGTGGAGCCTAGAGATGCTGGTGCCAAGTGTGTGTGTCTAATTCTGGCTCGGGAGTCAGAGAGTTAGTTGAGTGCGTGTGTGTGTGTGTGCATGTCTGTTACGAGTCCCACTCTGTCATCTACACAGTACTTAGTTAGTTGACAATATGCACTCTTGTACATGATTGACTGAGCTCTGGTTGGCTGGGCGTGTCGGAGGGGGTTGGTTCAACACCCTGCGATGCATTGTCATTGGTTGAGGTAGTAGATGGAGGCGAGTGATAACCCTGCTCCTCACCAGTGACTTGTGTCTTGAATGACATGGTTGGTGTGGCCGATGGCTACATGTGGTGGGATTACCTCCGTATTGATTAATTTGTCCCATTTTACGGTCAAGATTCAACCATTCAGAGGTAATGTGTGTAGTTCTGATATGAATTCCATTACATTCTTTGCATTTGTCTCAGAAAGGTGTTACTTAAAATGCCAGTATATGACAATGTGCATACATATTTGTGATCTATATAGAGTATCTATCTATTCGTTCCACCCTCTTCACCTGATCTGCTCTTATGAACCTGTGTTCTCTGCTGCTCTGCCCTAACCCATCCTCCAAGGTAACAACCTGTGTTCTCTACTGCTCTGCCCTAACCCATCCTCCAAGGTAACAACCTGTGTTCTCTACAGCTCTGCCCTAACCCATCCTCCAAGGTAACAACCTGTGTTCTATACTGCTCTGCCCTAACCCATCCTCCAAGGTAACAACCTGTGTTCTCTACTGCTCTGCCCTAACCCATCCTCCAAGGTAACAACCTGTGTTCTCTACTACTCTGCCCTAACCCATCCTCCAAGGTAACAACCTGTGTTCTCTACAGCTCTGCCCTAACCCATCCTCCAAGGTAACAACCTGTGACCTCTACTACTCTGCCCTAATCCATCCTCCAAGGTAACAACCTGTGTTCTCTACAGCTCTGCCCTAACCCATCCTCCAAGGTAACAACCTGTGACCTCTACTACTCTGCCCTAACCCATCCTCCAAAATAACAACCTGTGTTCTCTACTGCTCTGCCCAAACCCATCCTCCAAGGTAACAACCTGTGTTCTCTACTGCTCTGCCCTAACCCATCCTCCAAGGTAACAACCTGTGTTCTCTACTGCTCTGCCCTAACCCATCCTCCAAGGTAACAACCTGTGTTCTCTACAGCTCTGCCCTAACCCATTCTCCAAGGTAACAACCTGTGTTCTCTACTGCTCTGCCCTAACCCATCCTCCAAGGTAACAACCTGTGTTCTCCACAGCTCTCACCTAACCCATCCTCCAAGGTAACAACCTGTGTTCTGTACTGCTCTGCCCTAACCCATCCTCCAAGGTAACAACCTGTGTTCTCTACTGCTCTGCCCTAACCCATCCTCCAAGGTAACAACCTGTGTTCTCTACTGCTCTGCCCTAACCCATCCTCCAAGGTAACAACCTGTGTTCTCTACTGCTCTGCCCTAACCCGTCCTCCAAGGTAACAACCTGTGTTCTCTACTGCTCTGCCCTAACCCATCCTCCAAGGTAACAACCTGTGTTCTCTACTGCTCTGCCCTAACCCATCCTCCAAGGTAACAACCTATGTTCTCTGCTGCTCTGCCCTAACCCATCCTCCGAGGTAACAACCTGTGTTCTCTACTGCTCTGCCCTAACCCATCCTCCAAGGTAACAACCTGTGTTCTCTACTGCTCTGCCCTAACCCATCCTCCAAGGTAACAACCTGTGTTCTCCACAGCTCTCACCTAACCCATCCTCCAAGGTAACAACCTGTGTTCTCTACTGCTCTGCCCTAACCCATCCTCCAAGGTAACAACCTGTGTTCTCTACTGCTCTGCCCTAACTCATCCTCCAAGGTAACAACCTGTGTTCTCTACTGCTCTGCCCTAACCCATCCTCCAAGGTAACAACCTGTGTCCTCTACTGCTCTGCCCTAATCCATCCTCCAAGGTAACAACCTGTGTTCTCTACTGCTCTGCCCTAACCCATCCTCCAAGGTAACAACCTGTGTTCTATACTGCTCTGCCTTAACCCATCCTCCAAGGTAACAACCTGTGTTCTCTACTGCTCTGCCCTAACCCATCCTCCAAGGTAACAACCTGTGTTCTCTACTGTTCTGCCCTAACACATCCTCCAAGGTAACAACCCGTGTTCTCTACTGCTCTGCCCTAACCCATCCTCCAAGGTAACAACATGTGTTCTCTACTGCTCTGCCCTAACACATCCTCCAAAATAACAACCTGTGTTCTCTACTGCTCTGCCCTAACCCATCCTCCAAGGTAACAGCCTGTGTTCTCTACAGCTCTGCCCTAACCCATTCTCCAAGGTAACAACCTGTGTTCTCTACTGCTCTGCCCTAACCCATTCTCCAAGGTAACAACCTGTGTTCTCTACTGCTCTGCCCTAACCCATCCTCCAAGGTAACAACCTGTGTTCTCCACAGCTCTCACCTAACCCATCCTCCAAGGTAACAACCTGTGTTCTGTACTGCTCTGCCCTAACCCATCCTCCAAGGTAACAACCTGTGTTCTCTACTGCTCTGCCCTAACCCATCCTCCAAGGTAACAACCTGTGTTCTCTACTGCTCTGCCCTAACACATCCTCCAAGGTAACAACCTGTGTTCTCTACTGCTCTGCCCTAACCCATCCTCCAAGGTAACAACCTGTGTTCTCTACTGCTCTGCCCTAACCCATCCTCCAAGGTAACAACCTATGTTCTCTGCTGCTCTGCCCTAACCCATCCTCCAAGGTAACAACCTGTGTTCTCTACAGCTCTGCCCTAACCCATCCTCCAAGGTAACAACCTGTGTTCTCTACTGCTCTGCCCTAACCCATCCTCCAAAATAACAACCTGTGTTCTCTACTGCTCTGCCCAAACCCATCCTCCAAGGTAACAACCTGTGTTCTCTACTGCTCTGCCCTAACCCATCCTCCAAGGTAAAAACCTGTGTTCTCTACTGCTCTGCCCTAACCCATCCTCCGAGGTAACAACCTGTGTTCTCTACTGCTCTGCCCTAACCCATCCTCCAAGGTAACAACCTGTGTTCTCCACAGCTCTCACCTAACCCATCCTCCAAGGTAACAACCTGTGTTCTGTACTGCTCTGCCCTAACCCATCCTCCAAGGTAACAACCTGTGTTCTCTACTGCTCTGCCCTAACCCATCCTCCAAGGTAACAACCTGTGTTCTCTACTGCTCTGCCCTAACCCATCCTCCAAGGTAACAACCTGTGTTCTCTACTGCTCTGCCCTAACCCATCCTCCAAGGTAACAACCTGTGTCCTCTACTGCTCTGCCCTAATCCATCCTCCAAGGTAACAACCTGTGTTCTCTACTGCTCTGCCCTAACCCATCCTCCAAGGTAACAACCTGTGTTCTCTACTGCTCTGCCCTAACCCATCCTCCAAGGTAACAACCTGTGTCCTCTACTGCTCTGCCCTAATCCATCCTCCAAGGTAACAACCTGTGTTCTCTACTGCTCTGCCCTAACCCATCCTCCAAGGTAACAACCTGTGTTCTCTACTGCTCTGCCCTAACCCATCCTCCAAGGTAACAACCTGTGTTCTCTACTGCTCTGCCCTAACCCATCCTCCAAGGTAACAACCTGTGTCCTCTACTGCTCTGCCCTAATCCATCCTCCAAGGTAACAACCTGTGTTCTCTACTGCTCTGCCCTAACCCATCCTCCAAGGTAACAACCTGTGTTCTCTACTGCTCTGCCCTAACCCATCCTCCAAGGTAACAACCTGTGTCCTCTACTGCTCTGCCCTAATCCATCCTCCAAGGTAACAACCTGTGTTCTCTACTGCTCTGCCCTAACCCATCCTCCAAGGTAACAACCTGTGTTCTCTACTGCTCTGCCCTAACCCATCCTCCAAGGTAACAACCTGTGTTCTCTACTGCTCTGCCCTAACCCATCCTCCAAGGTAACAACCTGTGTCCTCTACTGCTCTGCCCTAATCCATCCTCCAAGGTAACAACCTGTGTTCTCTACTGCTCTGCCCTAACCCATCCTCCAAGGTAACAACCTGTGTTCTATACTGCTCTGCCCTAACCCACCCTCCTTTGTAACAACCTGTGTTCTCTACTGCTCTGCCCTAACCCATCCTCCAAGGTAACAAGGAGGGTGTCAAGATACATGTCAATCATCTCAATGATGAGAGGCTCCAACGGAGACGAGCCAATAGGAGACAGAGGCCATGAGAGCACATTGGATTGGTCGTCAAACTTGCATGGTTCTGTACTCCAATCCCCCATTATCTTCTTCAACTCTGCCTGGTAAATTGAACACATGATTGCAATGTAATGTTAATGTCAATGGGCGTTTTTGCATGAAAAACATGTCATGTGCACAGATCTCAAGTTTAGTTTAGCCATTGCCTTTCCATCCGTGTCTGAGTGGGTTTATGGCTGTGTCTCTTTTTGATCCAGGTTGTCTCACCAGACCCTTAGTAACAGTTCCTTACCACAAGTTCTGTGTCTGCTTCTAGATCCCACAGTTCCTCTCCTCCTTCCTCCTGCTCCTCTTCACTGGAATCCTGCATATACAACAGGGCCTGTTCGTACTCTTGTCGTACAACGGTGGCCTTAGAGTGCACTTTGAGCCACAGACCGAGGTTGAGAGGAAACACCACCGATACTCAATGGCATTTTCTTGATCACACAGGCAAGCAATTGACTGATTTGATATTTGAGAGTCTCATGGCACTTCTTCAATACTGTGAACAGTATTAGGTCATTAGGTCTCACCTGCCTCACCCTCAGCACTCTTTCACCTGCTGTCTGAACCTCAACATCGACTACAGGTTACACCCTCTGCACGTCAAGCTGAGAGATGGATGGAGGAGGAGAAAGGATGGATGGGGAAGAAGAGAAGGGTGTGATGCTGTTGGAGAAGAAAGGGATGGAGAGAAGGATAAGAGAGAAGGAGGGATAGACGCCTTTTGCCTATTTGTGATAATACAGAGGACTGAATATTCTATGAAAGATTTTTCATTAGTGCTCCTAACTTATTGGCGGTGGCTGTGCTTGTATGAAACACCTGTTGGACAAGAGCCTCTTCTCTCCACACACAGTCTTATTTCCATCATAATGACAGATGGAGGGGGGTGACACACAAATGTAGGAGCTGGATTTGGTGGGTAGAAAACGTGTGTGCTGATTGGTCTATACACTATTAATGGTGTGTTAGTCACCAGACAGAGTCCCAGGGGAGTGACGCAACAAACTGCTGAGACTGTCTCTGTCTTTGGTGATTACATGTAATTACTCAGTAACTAATAACTCATTTCACACAGACTATAGCCAGTGTCAATTCACCAAAACTGATCTTATCAGCATCATCCTACTCATGTTAGCCTATCAGCATCATCCTACTCATGTTAGCCTATCAGCATCATCCTACTCATGTTAGCCTATCATCATCATCATCATACTCATGTTAGCCTATCAGCATCATCATACTCATATTAGCCTATCAGCATCATCCTACTCATGTTAGCCTATCAGCATCATCCCACTCATGTTAGCCTATCAGTATCATCTTACTCATGTTAGCCTATCATCATCATCATACTCATGTTAGCCTATCATCATCATCTTACTCATGTTAGCCTATCAGCATCATCATACTCATGTTAGCCTATCAGCATCATCCTACTCATGTTAGCCTATCAGCATCATCCTACTCATGTTAGCCTATCAGCATCATCCCACTCATGTTAGCCTATCAGTATCATCTTACTCATGTTAGCCTATCATCATCATCATATTCATGTTAGCCTATCAGCATCATCTTACTCATGTTAGCCTATCAGCATCATCATACTCATGTTAGCCTATCAGCATCATCCTACTCATGTTAGCCTATCAGCATCATCCCACTCATGTTAGCCTATCAGCATCATCCCACTCATGTTAGCCTATCAGTATCATCTTACTCATGTTAGCCTATCAGCATCATTATACTCATGTTAGCCTATCAGCATCATCATACTCATATTAGCCTATCATCATCATCATACTCATGTTAGCCTATCAGCATCATCATTCTCACGTTAGCCTATCATCATCATCATCATACTCATGTTAGCCTATCATCATCATCATACTCATGTTAGCCTATCAGCATCATCATACTCATATTAGCCTATCATCATCATCATCATACTCATGTTAGCCTATCATCATACTCATGTTAGCCTATCAGCATCATCCTACTCATGTTAGCCTATTAGCATCATCCTACTCATGTTAAGCTATCAACATCATCCTACTCATGTTAGCCTATCATCATCATCATACTCATGTTAGCCTATCATCCTCATCATCATACTCATGTTAGCCTATCATCATACTCATGTTAGCCTATCAGCATCATCCAACTCATGTTAACCTATCAGCATCATCATTCTCATGTTAGCCTATCATCATCATCATCATACTCATGTTAGCCTATCAGCATCATCCTACTCATGTTAGCCTATCAGCATCATCCTACTCATGTTAGCCTATTAGCATCATCCTACTCATGTTAACCTATCAACATCATCCTACTCATGTTAGCCTATCAGCATCATCATACTCATGTTAGCCTATCAACATCATCCTACTCATGTTAGCCTATCAGCATCGTCCCACTCATGTTAGCCTATCAGCATCATCATATTCATGTTAGCCTATCAGCATCATCCTACTCATGTTAGCCTATCAGCATCATCATATTCATGTTAGCCTATCAGCATCATCCTACTCATGTTAGCCTATCAGCATCATCCTACTCATGTTAGCCTATCAGCATCATCATATTCATGTTAGCCTATTAGCATCATCCTACTCATGTTAACCTATCAACATCATCCTACTCATGTTAGCCTATCAGCATCATCATACTCATGTTAGCCTATTAGCATCATCCTACTCATGTTAGCCTATCAGCATCGTCCCACTCATGTTAGCCTATCAGCATCATCATATTCATGTTAGCCTATCAGCATCATCCTACTCATGTTAGCCTATCAGCATCATCATACTCATGTTAGCCTATCAGCATCACCATACTCATGTTAGCCTATCAGCATCATCCCACTCATGTTAGCCTATCAGCATCATCCCATTTATGTTATCCTATCAGCATCATCCCACTCATGTTAGCCTATCAGCATCGTCCCACTCATGTTAGCCTATCAGCACCATCATATTCATGTTAGCCTATCAGCATCATCCTACTCATGTTAGCCTATCAGCATCATCCCACTCATGTTAGCCTATCAGCATCATCATACATACTCATGTTAGCCTATCAGCATCATCCCACTCATGTTAGCCTATCAGCATCATCCCACTCATGTTAGCCTATCAGCATCATCATATTCATGTTAGCCTATCAGCATCATCCTACTCATGTTAGCCTATCAGCATCATCATATTCATGTTAGCCTATCAGCATCATCATACTCATGTTAGCCTATCAGCATCACCATACTCATGTTAGCCTATCAGCATCATCCCACTCATGTTAGCCTATCAGCATCATCATACATACTCATGTTAGCCTATCAGCATCATCATACATACTCATGTTAGCCTATCAGCATCATCATACATACTCATGTTAGCCTATCAGCATCATCCCACTCATGTTAGCCTATCAGCATCATCCCACTCATGTTAGCCTATCAGCATCATCATACTCATGTTAGCCTATCATCCTCATCATCATACTCATGTTAGCCTATCATCATACTCATGTTAGCCTATCAGCATCATCCTACTCATGTTAGCCTATCAGCATCATCCTACTCATGTTAGCCTATCAGCATCATCCTACTCATGTTAGCCTATTAGCATCATCCTACTCATGTTAACCTATCAACATCATCCTACTCATGTTAGCCTATCAGCATCATCATACTCATGTTAGCCTATTAGCATCATCCTACTCATGTTAGCCTATCAGCATCGTCCCACTCATGTTAGCCTATCAGCATCATCATACTCATGTTAGCCTATCAGCATCATCATATTCATGTTAGCCTATCAGCATCATCCTACTCATGTTAGCCTATCAGCATCATCCTACTCATGTTAGCCTATCAGCATCATCATATTCATGTTAGCCTATTAGCATCATCCTACTCATGTTAACCTATCAACATCATCCTACTCATGTTAGCCTATCAGCATCATCATACTCATGTTAGCCTATCAGCATCATCCTACTCATGTTAGCCTATCAGCATCATCCCACTCATGTTAGCCTATCAGCATCATCCCACTCATGTTAGCCTATCAGCATCATCCCACTCATGTTAGCCTATCAGCATCATCCCACTCATGTTAGCCTATCAGCATCATCATATTCATGTTAGCCTATCAGCATCATCCTACTCATGTTAGCCTATCAGCATCATCCCACTCATGTTAGCCTATCAGCATCATCCTACTCATGTTAGCCTATCAGCATCATCCTACTCATGTTAGCCTATCAGCATCATCCCACTCATGTTAGCCTATCAGCATCATCCCACTCATGTTAGCCTATCAGCATCATCCCACTCATGTTAGCCTATCAGCATCATCCCACTCATGTTAGCCTATCAGCATCATCATATTCATGTTAGCCTATCAGCATCATCCTACTCATGTTAGCCTATCAGCATCATCATATTCATGTTAGCCTATCAGCATCATCATACTCATGTTAGCCTATCAGCATCACCATACTCATGTTAGCCTATCAGCATCATCCCACTCAAATCAAATCAAATCAAATTTATTTATATAGCCCTTCGTACATCAGCTGATATCTCAAAGTGCTGTACAGAAACCCAGCCTAAAACCCCAAACAGCAAGCAATGCAGGTGTAGAAGCACGGTGGCTAGGAAAAACTCCCTAGAAAAGCCAAAACCTAGGAAGAAACCTAGAGAGGAACCAGGCTATGTGGGGTGGCCAGTCCTCTTCTGGCTGTGCCGGGTAGAGATTATAACAGAACATGGCCAAGATGTTCAAATGTTCATAAATGACCAGCATGGTCGAATAATAATAAGGCAGAACAGTTGAAACTGGAGCAGCAGCACGGCCAGGTGGACTGGGGACAGCAAGGAGTCATCATGTCAAGTAGTCCTGGGGCATGGTCTAGGGCTCAGGTCAGTTGAAACTGGAGCAGCAGCACGGCCAGGTGGACTGGGGACAGCAAGGAGTCATCATGTCAGGTAGTCCTGGGGCATGGTCCTAGGGCTCAGGTCCTCCGAGAGAGAGAAGGAGAGAATTAGAGAACGCACACTTAGATTCACACAGGACACCGAATTGGACAGGAGAAGTACTCCAGATATAACAAACTGACCCCAGCCCCCCGACACATAAACTACTGCAGCATAAATACTGGAGGCTGAGACAGGAGGGGTCAGGAGACACTGTGGCCCCACCCGAGGACACCCCCGGACAGGGCCAAACAGGAAGGATATAACCCCACCCACTTTGCCAAAGCACAGCCCCCACACCACTGGAGGGATATCTTCAACCACCAACTTACCATCCTGAGACAAAGCTGAGTATAGCCCGCAAAGATCTCCGCCACGGCACAACCCAAGGGGGGGGCGCCAACCCAGACAGGATGACCACATCAGTGAATCAACCCACTCAGGTGACGCACCCCCTCCAGGGACGGCATGAGAGAGCCCCAGCAAGCCAGTGACTCAGCCCCTGTAATAGGGTTAGAGGCAGAGAATCCCAGTGGAAAGAGGGGAACCGGCCAGGCAGAGACAGCAAGGGTGGTTCGTTGCTCCAGAGCCTTTCCGTTCACCTTCCCACTCCTGGGCCAGACTACACTCAATCATATGACCCACTGAAGAGATGAGTCTTCAGTAAAGACTTAAAGGTTGAGACCGAGTTTGCGTCTCTGACATGGGTAGGCAGACCGTTCCATAAAAATGGAGCTCTATAGGAGAAAGCCCTGCCTCCAGCTGTTTCCCACTCATGTTAGCCTATCAGCATCATCATACATACTCATGTTAGCCTATCAGCATCATCATACATACTCATGTTAGCCTATCAGCATCATCATACATACTCATGTTAGCCTATCAGCATCATCCCACTCATGTTAGCCTAGCTTACCTTTCTGTCTACTCCAGAACCCTGCGTCTGAGGAGGAGGGTCCTCCATGCTGTCACTCATGGTCGACCAATCAGAGTCAGATCAGAATGTGCAGTACCTGTAATCAAAACATGATGTCAGATATTTGGTTATTCCTAATCTCATTCCCAGACACTTCTGCCCAAAGTTGTTCAAAACATTTCATGAAATGGTGGAGCATATGAATGACTTTCTCTGGAAAACAAATGACAATCTCTCTCTCTCTGACAATTTATGAGTCCTTCATAGACAGCATACTGTAAATGTTTTGGTTTGTAAATGGCCCCTATAGACCACTATATAAAGGTAAACCTATTAAGCCTCATGCTAGTGTAACCCTAGTCTACTTGATGTGTAATTTAACACACCTAGCCATGTAACACTATATCAGGTAGTTCACCTTTGTCAAACACACCATGAATACTTTATATTAGGATATCTTCATTATGTGTCTGTTCTTGTCAGCTGTATGCACCGAATACAATGATGTAAAATTCTCATGTCTGTAAAAAATCATTACATTACCATGTCGAGGTGAGGGAAAAGGTTGAGGAAAATTGGAAAATGACTTCCTCCTTCTCACTGTTTCCAATGGTAACACGCACAACCAATCATAGAGACTTCTGAAGGGAACATCGTCCTTTAGTCTCTGTGCTCGTTGCTCGACTGCATGTTGCGGGTCGCAGCCGATGATTTATATATACATTGTTTGCAGCAAGTGAGTTGAACCTAATATTTTAACAATCACATGTATGCTATTATATAGCCTCTATACTTTACAATCTCTATACAGGCCTGGCCTGTCAATTCTGGATTAAATCATCTATTTAATGTTTAGAGGAACAGTCCATAGACTGGAACAGCCACTGCATCTAGCCAGCCCAGTGAACTACTTCATATGTGCCATAAAGGTCCAGACCTCTTGTCACAGACTAGAGAGCCTTCACTTATGTTCATGCACCATGATGACATGAACGAATGGAAACAAAAAACAAAACGGTTTATAACCATGTAACTATATACAGCGCCTTCAGAAAGCATTAACACCCCTTGACTTATTACACATTTTGTTTTGTTACAGCCTGGATTCACAATGGATTACATATTTTTTTTCTAACCCATCTACACACAATACCCCATAATGACAACGTGAAAACATGTTTTTTGAAATTTTAGCAAATATTTTGAAAATAAAATACAGAAATATCTCATTTACATAAGTATTCACCCCCCTTAGGAATAAAACTCCAAATGGAGCTCCAATTTCCTTTGATCATCCTTGAGATGTCACTACAACTTGATTGGAGTCCACCTGTGGCCAATTCAATTGTTTGGACATGATTTAGTAAGAAACACACCTTTCTATATGAGGTCCCACAGTTGACAGTGCATGTCAGAGAAGAAACTATACCAAGTCCAGGGAACTATCCGTAGATCTACCAAATAGAGTTGTGATGAGGCATATATCTGGGGAAGGGTATACAACTATTTCTAGAGTGTTGAAAGTTTCCAAGACCACAGTGGTCTCTGTCATTGGGAAATGGAAAAATGGAACAACCCAGACTCTGCCTAGAGCTGGCCATCTGACCACACTGAACAACTGGGCAAGAAGGACCTTGGTCAGGGAGGTGACCAAGAACCCAATGACCACTCTGACAGAACTACAGAGTTCTTCGGCTGATATTTGAGAACCTGCCAGAACAGTCTCTACAGCACAACACCAATCTGGGCGTTATGGGAGAATGGCCAGACAGAAGCCACTCCTGAGAAATAGGCACATGACGGCATACCTGGAGCTTGCAAAAAGGCACGTGAAATACTCAGAGAATAAGGCAAAATATTCTGTGGTCTGATGAGACAACATTTTTACTCTTTGGCCTGAATGCAAAGCGCTATCTCTGGAGAAAATCAGGCACAGGTCATCATCCGTCAAAAATCATCCCTACCATGAAAAATGGTGGTGGCAGCATTATGTTGTGGGGATGGTTTTCAGCAGCAGGGACTGGGATACTGGTAAGGATAAGAGGAGGATAAAGGGAACAATGAATGGAGTCAAATACAGGCAAATCCTTGATGAGAACCTGCTTCAGAGTGCAAATGACCTTAGACTGGGGCGAAGATTTATGTCCCAACAGGTGAATGACCCCAAGTATACAGCCAAAATAATGCTGAAAAGGCTTCAGAACAGGAATCTGAAATTCCTTAAATGGCCCAGCCAAAGCCCAGACTTAAATCTCATTGAAAATCTGTAGAAAACTTGAAGATTGCTGTTCACCGCTGCTCCCCATCTAACTTAATGGAGCTTGAGAAAATATGCAAGGAAGAATGGGGAAAAATGCCCAAATCCGGATGTTCAAAGCTGATATAGACATACCTAAGACAACTCAAAGCTGATATAGACATACCTAAGACAACACAAAGCTGATATAGACATACCTAAGACAACACAAAGCTGATATAGACATACCTAAGACAACTCAAAGCTGATATAGACATACCTAAGACAACTCAAAGCTGATATAGACATACCTAAGACAACTCAAAGCTGATATAGACATACCTAAGACAACACAAAGCTGATATAGACATACCTAAGACAACACAAAGCTGATATAGACATACCTAAGACAGCTCAAAGCTGATATAGACATACCTAAGACAACACAAAGCTGAAATAGACATACCTAAGACAACTCAAAGCTGATATAGACATACCTAAGACAACTCAAAGCTGATATAGACATACCTAAGACAACTCAAAGCTGATATAGACATACCTAAGACAACTCAAAGCTGATATAGACATACCTAAGACAACACAAAGCTGATATAGACATACCTAAGACAACTCAAAGCTGATATAGACATACCTAAGACAACACAAAGCTGATATAGACATACCTAAGACAACACAAAGCTGATATATACATACCTAAGACAACACAAAGCTGATATAGACATACCTAAGACAACTCAAAGCTGTACTTTCTGCCAAAGGTGCTTCTACTAAGTATTGACTCCGGCATGTGAATACTTAGGGAAATTAGATATTTCTGTATTTCCTTTTCGATAAATTTGCAAAAATTAATAAAAACATGTTTTCATCTTGTCTTAAATGGGTATTGTGTGTAGATGGGTGAATTCAGGCACTTACACAACAAAGTGTGGAGTAAGTCAAGGATAATGAATACTTCTGAAGTCACTGTATATGTGGTGGTGGCCTAGTATGTATCAACAACAGGGGTGTGGTGGACTTTGAATCAATATCTCTTCACTCAGAATAACAGAGGGTGTTTTCATAATAGACCATTTAACTGTAGGCTAAAAACGTACATTTGGTATGAGAGTCACATCCCAGTCTCAGACTCACAGCATCCATACAGTATGTATTGTTTTCCTCCCAGACAACCCCCCCAGCACACCGGTGGTGAGATGAGCTATGACTTTGCTCTCCTGGCTCTGTGATGCAGGTCCCCTGTGCGTGTGCAGACTGGGGATGACCAAAGCACTTTACATAATCTCAGCTTCTCTCTTTCTCTCTCTCCCTCTCACCTGTCTGCTCCCCTCTCTCTCTCTCTCTCTCTCTCTCTCTCTCTCTCTATTTCTCTCTCTCTCACCTGCCTGCTCCTCTCTCTCTCTCTCTCTCTCTGCTCTCTCTCTCTCTGCTCTCTCTCTCACCTGTCTGCTCCCCCCTCTCTCTCTCTCTCTCTCTCACCTGTCTGCTCCTCTCTCTGCTCTCTCTCTCTCTCTCTCTCTCTCTCTCTCTCTCTCTCTCTCACCAGTCTGCTCCCCCCCTCTCTCTCTCTCTCTCACCTGTCTGCTCCTCTCTCTTGCAGACCTGTGTTTCTCTTTCACACACACACCTGTCTATACTGCACAGACACGTTCTCTTTTTCTCACACTCAGATATACACACTCTCTCTTTCTTTTTTGCTGCCATAGTGAACACTCTTAGACTGAATTTGGAATGCTGTATTACTGTCACTTGTGAGTACACTGTATCTACATTTACATTTACATTTAAGTCATTTAGCAGACGCTCTTATCCAGTATCTGTGTACTTTGTGTGTTTGTGACAACAGGAGAGTTTCACCCCCAAACACAAGAGTTTCACCCCCCAATGTTGGGTGGCAGTTGGAGATCAGTAGATTGAATTGACAAACCTTCCGATTCCAAATTAGAAGCCATTGAATTGGTTCCTAAGGGGATCATGTCAGGATTT